>NC_064931.1:351221961-351524991 GCF_023897955.1 Schistocerca gregaria
CGAGAACGCTACCGCACGATCACGAGCTGCGGACAACGGAACACTAAAATCGATATTTATTTCTTTTCTATCGTCTGCTCAATATAAGAATGTCGGGCAAAACTTAGTCGCCTTCTGGAGACAACATGTTATAGCCGTGTAACATCACCCCTAGGTTTTAAAATGGCTCCTTATCGGCGAGGAAGTCATTTGACGTGCTCCTTCGGTATGCTACATCCAGCTGATGGCCATCATTGTATATTACATCCCATAGAGCAGTGGTGGCCAAGAATCTGCCTCGTCCGCCATGTAATGGCATGAGTACCAAGCGCTCAGTCTGGATGTAAACTTCACCCACCGTCACGCCATGCTGTCTGAGAGCAAGGAAGACGTGTGGGGCGGGGGTGAGGGGGCGAGGCGACGGCGAACACGCCGCATAGGAATGGCAGTGCATTCACACTGCATACAACTAGTCTTTATAGTTCACATTTTGCAACAACATAGATAACAAAAAAACAATTTTCAGTATTATTTTTGGGGCACTAAAGACATATTCTGTCTTTTACAACAGAGAGATTCAGAGTATTTCACAGATTTTTCACACTCAGGTTGAAATGTAATCCTGACTCACACTGTTTCATGATCGAAGAAAGGTCTTTCTCACAAATATGTTGATTGAAATATTGTAACATATTTGCAACATCATTATGGAGATGTGGAAACGCTACCTGAAGAAAGCAATGTAGACATATTGGACAGTTTTAGCAGAAAAGGATTTGTCATTAAAACGGGAGTTACCCTGCAGATCAGTCAGTTAAATCTCTACTTGCACAGGGGTGCTGTGAACTGAAACAGCAAATGCTCTCGAAAACAGGTCGAAAAGAGGTGGAAGATTAGCAGTGTCCTCAAAAACTTTATGAAACTGTCATTATAATTTTTCAGGGACGCAATGAATACTTCAGACGTCTCGTTTTGCTTAACAGCAGTTAGCTTAGTTACCTTGACTGTGTTTTTCTAAATGTGTCTTCTCTATAACGCTATTTTCTTTCAAGATGGAAATGGCAATGAACGTATGGTGTCAGTGACCGGGAGTTCCCAGACGGGAAGTTCGGCCACCAAGTGGAGCTCTTATTGAGTGCGATGCCACATTGGGCGACGTGCGCGTCGACAATGGGGAAGAAATGATTATGAGGACAACACAACACCCAGTCCCTGAGGGGAGAAAATCTTCCTCCCCAGCTAGTGGCGCGCACCTCTTTCAAGATGCATCCCCATCAGATCAAAAAGAAGTTTTACTCACCTTGCAACGTCTTCCTGTTGGCAGTGTGCTGTCAAGTCTACTTAAAATGTGAGGTCAGCAATCCATTAAAGAAGCTCTCATTTTCGTTCGTACACTCCTTTTTGCTTCATAATTTCAACAATGTTGTTGTTGTTGTTGTCTTCAGTCCTGAGACTGGTTTGATGCAGCTCTCCATGCTACTCTATCCTGTGCAAGCTGCTTCATCTCCCAGTACCTACTGCAACCTACATCCTTCTGAATCTGCTTAGTGTACTCATCTCTCGGTCTCCCTCTACGATTTTTACCCTCCACACTGCCCTCCAATGCTAAATTTGTGATCCCTTGATGCCTCAAAACATGTCCTACCAACCGATCCCTTCTTCTAGTCAAGTTGTGCCACAAACTTCTCTTCTCCCCAATCCTATTCAATACCTCCTCATTAGTTACGTGATCTATCCACCTTATCTTCAGTATTCTTCTGTAGCACCACATTTCGAAAGCTTCTATTCTCTTCTTGTCCAAACTAGTTATCGTCCATGTTTCACTTCCATACATGGCTACACTCCAAACAAATACTTTCAAAAACGACTTCCTGATACATAAATCGATATTCGATGTTAACAAATTTCTCTTCTTCAGAAACGCTTTCCTTGCCATTGCCAGTCTACATTTTATATCCTCACTGCTTCGACCATCATCAGTTATTTTACTTCCTAAATAGCAAAACTCCTTTACTACTTTAAGTGTCTCATTTCCTAATCTAATTCCCTCAGCATCACCCGATTTAATTTGACTACATTCCATTATCCTCGTTTTGCTTTTGTTAATGTTCATCTTATATCCTCCTTTCAAGACACTGTCCATTCCATTCAACTGCTCTTCCAAGTCCTTTGCCGTCTCTGACAGAATTACAATGTCATCGGCGAACCTCAAAGTTTTTACTTCGTCTCCATGAATTTTAATACCTACTCCAAATTTTTCTTTCGTTTCCTTTACTGCTTGCTCAATATACAGATTGAATAACATCGGGGAGAGGCTACAACCCTGTCTCACTCCTTTACCAACCACTGCTTCCCTTTCATGCCCCTCGACTCTTATGACTGCCATCTGGTTTCTGTACAAATTATAAATAGCCTTTCGCTCCCTGTATTTTACCCCTGCCACCTTTAGAATTTGAAAAAGAGTATTCCAGTCAACATTGTCAAAAGCTTTCTCTAAGTCTACAAATGCTAGAAACGTAGGTTTGCCTTTTCTTAATCTTTCTTCTAAGATAAGTCGTAAGGTCAGTATTGCCTCACGAGTTCCAACATTTCGACGGAATCCAAACTGATCCTCCCCGAGGTCTGCATCTACCAGTTTTTCCATTCGTCTGTAAAGAATTCGCGTTAGTATTTTGCAGCCGTGGCTTATTAAACTGATAGTTCGATTTCAACAATAGCGAGTCTTAAATCGAAAAATCGCTTCCTGCCATCCCCGTTATTTTGCAGTAATATATTAAGTCTCCAATCTTTTCGTTCAATTCCATAGGAAACAGCTGCAACTGTTAATGGAATAGCGTGTACGTCTTCAAACATGCCACCACTTTGTTCGCGTCTCGGTGCCTGCAAATTTTGAACAAAGTGCTTGCTGAAGTGTAGAACTAAGAATCCCGTGCGTCCATGGATGTAATTTCTTGACCTTCCGTTGTTAACTAAATTTTTAAATTTTAATATCGTTTCATTTCAAATTTACAGTACCCGTTGCTTTTGTGACTGCATAATATATACTGAGAATTCTCATCCCTCTCGTTTATCACCGCCATTAATTTTTAATGGCTTGCGACGACAGATAGCTAGAATGCCTCTTTTTGTGCAATCAGCCAATGGACCTGTGAATGTCCTTCTTACCACTAACAAATAGCGAAGGCTAAAAATCGCTCACACCACGATTCTACCAAATCGAGTACTTCCGGAGAGGCACGAGCAGAGCCGAGACAGGCTGAGTCTGGGCTCCAACACGGCAAAGTTTATTACTAAGTTTCACTCGCTGTTCCTAATGACTCCAAATATTTTCGATGGGATTATAATCAGATGACTTACCATTCCAGAATAGAGGCGATAGGGTACATCACTGTTTGTTAAATCACTTATTTTATCGTGCAGCCTTGTAAACAAAACTGCTATCATTTGGAAGATGATAATGGGCAATCCTTGGATCTTGTTCAAGATAATCTCAATCAGTTTGCCCAAATCATGGTACCAGGAATACCCCCAATACCCCAATACATTACAGAGCTACTTGAGTCCTGTACTACACTGTCCACATACTGTGGATTAATCGCAATCGACGCTTTCTGTCATTTACAAAAACGACATCACCGTGTTTCATTATACCACACCACTCCCCTCCAGTTAGTTACCGTCCATTCTCCATTCCATTACAGCAAATTGAAGGCGTTAAGTTTTATGTACCGCTGTGCGCAATGTCGTTTAACGACGTACTCGGCTCCAAATGTCGAATGCACGCAGTACCCACCACAATGTTTGATTGGAAATGCATTGAGATGAGCCTTCATTCACCGAAAGCAGCTGTTTCTATTGTATTTGATGGCGACTGTCATTGACAAAAGGTGGCAGTCGTCTCCGGTTCTTGGCAGTTTGGATCTTGTTACCAGTACTGTTCTTACGCCTTGTTACATGGCTGCAAGACGCACATCAAGCGTCGTAGACAGGCTGGACAGGTCGCGTTGATCCATAAAAATATTGGGCGACTCCATTCACGGTATGTATGGTCATGGTTAAAATGGCTCTGAACACTATGGGACTCAACTGCTGTGGTCATCAGTCCCCTGGAACTTAGAACTACTTAAACCTAACTAACCTAAGGACATCACAAACATCCATGCCCGAGGCAGGATTCGAACCTGCGACCGTAGCAGTTGCACGGTTCCGGACTGCGCGCCTAGAACCGCGAGACCACCGCGGCCGGCTATGTATGGTCATGGTTACACTCAAACAGGACAGTTCCTATCCGCCTTTCTGTTACGCCTTCATATCGACCCATCTTACTGTGATGACTCCATTGAAGCGGCTAGCACGTGCATACCACTTCACTGCCAATACGTACATAATTACTGGAGGGTGCCTGGTGCAAGTTTCTTAACGCAGACAGCGATCCACAGCAAACACTGTATTCATTTAAGGGGATCAGTAATATTTTCTGTGGGGAGCTTCCAAACATATCTCATTTAATAGTCGTACATATGGCATCGAACAAGAATATTTTTCTGAAGTCTATGCACACCAAATCCATTTGTTACCTCTGTCTGTGGCATCTGTCGTACGACATGTGATGAGGGGGTGCTGAATGGCGCATTAACGATATTTAAAGAGTATTTTCTGCTTACTATGGAGCAGTTACAAAGTTTCTGCCTCGGTTCTAGGCCCAGACGCTCTTTTATCCACTGTTCTTTTAAATTTTTTCTACCAAGCGAGTGCGGTCGTGCAGCAGTTATTACACGGGATGAGCACATAGAAGAAACGATCTTGTAATCGAGAATCAGCTATCATTACTGAGATTGCCACTGCTTTTGTTAATTAACTGGAGATGTGAATTAGGGTCGTTGCCTCAAGAAGAACACGCTCCATTTAACACTCTATTTCTAATGGTCTTTAAATCAATGGGGAATTGAACAGTATATTTCTTCCTTTCCTTGGTTGTTCAAAAACCTTCCTAAATTGATTATATTTGCAAAGTATGCAGCAGATCGCAAAAGAGCTTTTTGGCGTCTAATCGAAGTTGGCGGTAGCACTTCCCTTAAAGCATCACTGTTGAGATTAATTTATTATTTGGGTTCCCTGCAATATGAGGTTTCGCTGGTTCCTAGATACACTACATGAAACACTAGTTACAGCAGGAATATTTCTATTGCAGTGTATATGTGCAGTACTACTAGGTAACAGAAGACACAGTCGGTGATCGTTGCTGCTGTCAGCATCTTTAAAGAAGAGAAAATGTTAATTTCGTTTGTTCTTATATACACGATTTTGAATTACATGTACCGTATTATATAAAACGGAAGTATTATCGCATAATTCCATTATATCAATTGCCGTTAGCTGCAGGGCGAAATACAGATGTCGGCGTATTTTATTCGACAAAGAAATATCAAGATATGCTGTAGGCTTCAAGCAACATGAAAAATGAATGCTCTCGTGAGTTACCTCTATATTTACGTTTATCCATTATTTATTTCGTCGTTTTGTCAAGCTGAAGTGTTGCTTAGTCCAGTGTCCTTTCGAACCAGCTTTGATTTCGGCAACGGGTTTCATGGCAAATAAAATAGTATTGTCTCACCTACATCGGGGGAACTTGGTATTCATAAAGAGTATTATATCTCATTAAAATCTTCCGCCTTCATTCTTTTCATGATTTCAACACTACTGTGCTCTTTATAAAATGACATATTTGTTACCAGCGATTAAGTGATTGAAAGGTAACTCCAGTTACCTAAGGGTATCTCCATACAGCAACCGTTTCGACTAGCCAGTGGCCATGACTGGACAAAATAGTTAACGAAGACCTTATATGCATGTTGATGGAGACCCTATGAATCCATGAGAACAACTGCTTTCAGATCAACGCCTTCAAAAGAGGTGTGAGGTGGAAGAACAGCCTCTGGTAGGTGAGGTGTGGTGCCAGTCACTAAAGCAAAGGAATGTTTCAATTAGTAATGCAACACATTTATTCTCCACCATTTTCAGATAGAAATATACCGAATTTCTTGTGGGACATCGTGGAATATTCCCGCTTCACCTCGTATAGTTTCATAAAGATCCGATAGGTGGTGGCGTCATGCGTAGTCTTCAAAATGGCTTTTGAAAGGAAGTGCCTTCCAGGTAGTGAGATGTCACTGAGTTTCTTTTGACAGAAAACCAAAGCATCGCAAATATTTATTGGAGCTTCCAGAACGTCTACAGTGACCTGGCAATGAACAAAAGCTCTGTGAGTCGCTGGGCGACGCGTATGCCGTCATCGCAATAACGTCGCCAAACGTGTCCCATCAGCCCCGATCCGGCCAGCCGTACACAGCTGTGACACCTGCAGTGCTGGAACGTGCGGACACTCTCATTCCAGGATCGACAGATCACAATGAGACACCGGGATGCTCAACTGTACGTCTCTGTTGGTAGTGCTGACACAGTCATCCACCAGTTGGGGTACTCAAGGGTGTGTGTCCGCTGGGTTTCGCGCCGCCTAAAAGAAGAACAAAGCAACGAAGGCCCATCCGTGCAGAATTGCTTGCACATGCCTAGGCTGCTCATTACAATTTTTGTCGTACATCGAACAGGAAACAAAACGGCAATCCATAAAGCGGTGCCACGCCACTTCTCCTCCGAAGGAAAAGTTCAAAGCCACGCAGTCCGCCGGTAAAGTCATGGCGACCATCTTCTATTATACAACTCTGAAGGGGCTACTCTGTTTGGTATCCTTCCTATTGGTGCAACGATTAACTCTGAAGTGTACTGTGCTAACCTCAGGAAAATAAGAATGGAATTCAGCCTGTTTGTCGTCACAGAAACGTAAGCTAACTTCTCCCTCTCCATCACAACGCAAGGTCTGATGCAAGTCTGCGCACCCGAGAAATAACATCATGTAAAAGCTTACACGTTGCTGAGTACCAGTGAAGTTAACCAAGTTAAATTAAACTAAATTTTCAAACGATGAAATCAGTAAAACCTGAACTGTAAGACAGAGAAAATTTTTGTTTGATATTTGTATGTTAAGACACTTAGGATCGGAGTATGAGAAATGCATCTCAAGGTTTAACTTACCGTCGACAGAGAGGTAATTCGTTACCTTCGAACCATGGATGAAGGCCGACATGCAAATTCCATATTCCTAGGTTTTCGGAAATCGTGTGGTACGGTGCCCGACTGCGGGCTGTTAACGAAGGTACGACCGTACCGAATAGTTTTGGTTCAGATGGTTCAAATGGCTCTGAGCACTATGGGACTCAACTGCTGTGGTCATCAGTCCGCTGGAACTTAGAACTACTTAAACCTAACTAACCTAAGGACATCACACACACCCATGCCCGAGGCAGTATTCGAACCTGCGACCGTAGCAGTCGCGCCCGAATAGTTTTGCACACATGCTAATGGCTCGGGGACTTCTGAAGTAATACGATCAAAAACGTTGTCCTCGATGACGAGTGTTCATCAGAGACAAGGCCATCGTCACATGTACCCCAGGGAAGTACGAAAGAACAGCTCTTCTTCTCGGTGTATATAAATGGTTCAAATCGCTCTGAGCACTATGGAACTTAACATCTGAGGTCATCAGTCACCTAGAACTTAGAACTACTTAAACCTAACTAACCTAAGGACATCACACACATCCATGCCCGAGGCAGGATCCGAACCTGCGACCGTAGGTATATAAATGATATGATGAATAGAGTAAGAAGCTGTTTGCAATTGTTGGATGTTGACGCTGTAGTACACGAGAAGGTGTCGTCGTTATGTGACTTTAGGGCGATTCAGAATGAGTTACACAGATTTCTGTTTGGTGCAATGAATGGGAGCTTGTTTTAAATATATAGAACGTAAGTTAATGCAGATGTGTAGGAGAAACAATGCTGTAATATTCGAATACGGTACTGGTGATGTTCTCCTTGAGAATCACGACAGTTAAATATCTAATGGTCAGTTACGAAGCAATATGTAGTATGGGAGGCGAGTATTCTCTTTCTGTTTATTGGGAGAATTTCGGGAAAATTTCGTTCATCCGTAAAGGAGACCGCGTATAGAAAGATAGTGTGATCCATTGCTGAGTGCCGTTCAAGTGTTTGGGAACACTGCCTGGTCCGACTGGAGGAAGACATCAAAGCAATGAAGAGGTTAGCTGCTGGATTTGTTATAAGTAGATCTGATCAACACGCAAGTATTACGGATGCAAGTATTATGAACAGAGTTTTTTAACTTAAATGGGAATCCCGGGATGACTTCGTTATTTTAGTGGAACGCTATTGACAATATTTAGAGAAGCAGAATTTGAGGATGACTGTAGAATGATTCTAGTTTCGCTAACGTACATTTCGGGTAAGTGAGGTTAAGATAAGAGACATTACGGTTCATACGGAAGCACTCAGTCAGTCGTTATTATCTCGCTCAATTTGAGAGTGGACTAGGAAAGAAAATAGCTAGTAATGTTACAAGGTACTCTCCTTCACACACCATATGGTGGCTTGCGGATTATGTGTAGATATAGAAGATGAGATTGGGGAAAGGATGAAGAGGAACTTGGCCGCCACTTTTTAGAAAGCACTATCCTGGAATCTGCCTTATGCCGGAAAGGCAACCTCGGGAAAACCTAAATCTGTGGCCAACTGTCGGTTTGAACTGCTGTCCTCTCGAATGCGAGTTAACTGTGCCAACTACTGCATCAACTCACTCGGTATGATAGATGCGAACGGAGAGTCATTAGTATTTGGTGCACCTTTAATTTTTACAAAAGTCTTTAATTTTCATCGGTGCGAATTTTCCAAAAATTTGATTTGATGACGTCCAGTTCTCCTACTTCGGTACTGTATGATCAAGGGAGTCTGTTAATGTGGTTCTTGTGAATTTCATTTAATATCATGTGGTATTCTCTCTCTCTGTCTCTGTCTCTCTCTCGCTCTCTTCTCAGCTATCACAGGCCCTGTAGACCACGCGCTACATCAACGATCTGCTTCCACCGCTTTCTATCTCTCGCAGCCTTCTCCACCCTGCGGAAATTGCTAATGCTGTGATGTCCTTCTCTATGTCATCTTTCCACCTTGTAGGGGTTGGGCCAATGGTCTTGTTGCACGGAGAGCTCCTTCAAATGCTTTCTTGGAAATTCTGTTGTTTTCCATTCTAGCCACATGTCCAGCCAATTGAAGGCTTCTACCTTTTAATTTCGGAATGATGGTGGGTTGCTTCATTAACTGATAAAAGTCATTGTTCTTTCTGGTACTCATATCTTCATATTGTAATTATGATCAACATTATTTGGTAATGCACTTATTGCGAAATAACACATTATTTAAGGAAATGGTGAAGCGAGTAAACCCTTGATCTCTTGATAAAGGGTAATTGGATTCAAATCCCTGTAACGCCAATCTGATTCAGGTTTGAATAGTTTCCTTAGAGACCTTTTGCTGAATTCAGCTATGGTTCCTCCCACAAGTCCACCGCCTCATTGTCGTACTAAGTTCATCGCCAACGATCTCCAGTTTGACGAAATTTTAAGTGTGGTTGTTAAAAAATTAAAGGATTCCCAGTTGCTGCGGATTATGCCCTATTTTATGTGGCTATTGAATGCATTTTGATCTACGATAGCTGTCACATTCCCTGCGCCGAGGTTCTAGCTACAGCTCAAGCAGCGTTTCCTGAAACGCTTTTAGCTGCTTAGACGAAGTTAAATACAAGCTATACTATCATTTTGCAAGGTAAGTACATAAGTACAGTAATGCCTTAAGCAAGAGTCACATGACATAGAAAATTCTTTGTTTAGCGAAGGAAGAATGGGTGTCGACCGACTCAACTGGTTTTCACATGTCCTATGAGAAAAAATAATTTCATTGACAACAAACAAGGAATGCCTGGTAACTGGTTGGACATCAGTTATAGCGTCTCGGTATGATCTGGTAACGTATGTATATTCTGCAGCTGTTGTATCGACAGCAGGATTTATGAACATCATTTCCGAAAGGCCGTCGAGGACAACAGCTGCCGTCGGCCCACCCCTGCCACATACACATTTCCCGATCCGCTCCACCTCGCATCCAAAAACATGCCTTCCAGTAACTTGTAATGAAAGTATTTTTCATCCGTACTGATGGTGAAAGAACCTTGTTTATACCCAAAAGTAAAATAATGCTTAATCACTTGTTTCGGTGGTTCATTTCAGATAAAAGTTAATGTTAGTACATTAAAATAAATACTTTAGACAACTTTAATATATCCAACGGACTTAAAAGAAAGAATAAACAGTCGTAGACGAAAGAATAAGATCTGGAAACAAATTACTAATACAGAGTTGACTTGGGTACGAAAATTTGACTAGTTCTTAAGAAATTGAAATAGAGGCTACTGCTTCAATTCTTGAAAATAATTTAAGGACTGAAATGAATGTTCAGGTAGACACAACATCACACACTATTCCATCCATTTCGTTCAGTTTTAATTTCAGGACATCGTAGTGAGGTCAGATGAAACTTCAAACCATAGTTTTTGTATGTGACGTGTATACTTTCTTGAATATTAAAATGACCCGCATTCTTCAAGGATAGTAACCATGTACATATTTCATACGTTAAAAATCAGTTAAAATAGGGAGATCGTAGCCACCCAAACAGTTACTAAAATTAATACTTATCAGTGTCGACGCTTTTCATACTCGTAGCACCAAGGTTAATTGACGCTCTTCGACATTACTTGTTTAGTGGTTTACAGCTGCAAGTTAAGAGTTGTAAGGTTAGAAATAAGAGTTCTTCAGGACATCGCTCAGTGCAAACGGAGCAGGCCTGTTGTACATATAACGTTATTATTCTTATGAGACATACAACTACAATTTGTAGCCCACAATGGTCACCTTGTAACGTAACAACACAATATTTTCACGTTATCTCATACATTTGATGTGCTATTAAAATCTCGCCTTCCATTTTCCATATTTAATCTGGGTAGTTATCTTACATTACCACCAGGGTTTTATGCCCTGAAATGGTACATCTTCCTATTTAATACTTCCCGTATACACGCTCTAGTCATATTAACCACTCACGAACGGCAGGTGGCAACACCAGCAGCGGAAGGTACGAAAAGTGTGTCTGGGGTCGCGGGAAACAGTGCAGTCGTTTTCGTAATGCGGAAAGGGAGATGTGTACGGGCGAAAAGACGAGCAACTGTTGAGAAACTGACGTCCAAAAAGGCATGATCATTGGCTTTCGGACCAAGGTTGGAAGCAATCCCAAAACGGCTAAGTTTGTAAACTGTTCGAGTCCCGCCATACAGTATATCGTTCATGGTAAACCGGCGCAATCCAAAACCGACGCCGAACGAACTATGGTGAACCGCAGGCCAAAGTTGACAGGGGTAAAGGAAGGCTGCGGAGATGTTTACGGGACAAGAGACGTGCAACTGTTGAGAAACTGACAACCAGATGAACCAACGGGTTACCAAAAATGTCCCCTGAATGACCGTTCAGCGAACATTTCTGTGTATGGGGCACCGCCCCAGGCGCCTAGTTCATGCACCCAAGCTGACTGCTGTTCATCAACGACGAAAGCTGCAATTTGCACGCCAATACCGCAACTGGACGTCAACTGAGAGACGGCGGGTGGCCTTTTCAGGTGAATCGCTTTTCTGCTCCATCTAACAGATGGTCGTTGGCCTGTATGGCGTGAAACGTCTGAAAGCAAACACCCTGCAACAATAGTTTGAAGGTCCATGCCAGAGGAGGGAGCTCAGGGGCATGTTTTCGTGGCGTTCCCTGGATGATCTCTTCATTCTGGAAGGTACAATGGAGGAAAAAAGTATGCATCTATCCTTGCCGACCCTGTCCATCCTTGCATACAGTTTATTTTTTTCTCGACACGATGACATTTACCAGCAGGACAATGGATCGTGTCACACAGCTCTCAGTGTACATGCGTGATTCGAATATCACCGGGATGACTTTACCGTACTCCTCTGGCCACCAAACTCCCCGGATTAAAACCCAGCCGAGAATTTGTGAGACTATCTCGATTATTCTGCTCGCGCCATGGATCCTCATCCTAGAAACCTAACGCAGCTGCCCACGCCACTGGAGGCAGCATGGCTCCACATCCCCATCGGTACACTCAAGAACCTAGTTGGCTCTCTTCTTTCACTTTTCTCAGCGGTCTGCGGTGTAAAATGTGGTTACCCAGGCTTTTGGCAGGTGGTCACATAAATGTGGCTGGACAATATACAAATAAACTTAATCCGACTGTGTTGCTAGAGTTTCGGAGTGACAAAGGACTTCAAAAAGTGCAACAGAAGACAGGGATTTAATCAGAGTTAACCAAGACGAAAATGAAATTGGAATCCCCAATGCACTTCAGGCCCTTACTGTCACTGTATACAGTTAAATTCCATATTACCGATACAAATAAGAAATTTTTGGGCATCCTTGCCCTACATTACCTAGTACTAGAAAAAAACACTCAACTTGTGCGGTAACAAAAATTATCTCCATGACTTCTTCTTCACCGACACGTGTCTCGAAGTTCCACAGCGACGTCGACTTGCTTATATGGCTGAAAATTATTGCATGGTGTGAGTACAGTATTTAATTCAGGTGCTTCAAGCAAGACTTAAATAAATGAATGAACCACGTTTCAAGAACATAGTTTTTGATGTGCGGAGGACATGAAGAGTTCACTGGGTAGAAACAAGGGAGGAGGATAAGAAATTCGTAAAATCCCAACTGTACTCAAATGCAACAAAACGATCAGAAATTATACAGAGGATAACATGCTTTACGGAGAAACCCGATTCAATAAACCAAATGTTTTACATCCTCACTGTGTATTATATACACAAGAACATTATGAACTGTTGTTATTAATTTTTGAGGCTTTGTCTTAAGAGTGAATGAGCATTGAGAAACCTTCAATGAATAAATTTCGGATGGGTACTGATCCCCATGGGTTCTAAAGAAGTTGAAAACGTGAGCAAGACTTAACGTGTTGGATTGATTTGGGGGGAGAGACCAAACAGCGAGGTCATCCGTCTCATTGGATTAGAGAAGGATAGCGAAGGAACCATCTCGGCATTTCCCCTAAGCGATGTAGGGAAATCACGGAAAACCTAAATGAGGATGGCCGGACGCGGGATTGAACTGTCGTCGTCCTGAATGCGAGCCCAATCTGATAACCACTGCGCCACCCCGCTCGGTCTAGATGTAATGTTCCCACTTCAAGTACAACAGTAAAACATATCGCGGATAGAAATGTAATTTGACATGATCTGAAAAGCCAAATAATTTGCAATAACGTAAATGCAATGCAGAATGCTAAGGCAACAACAATTTCACAGTAATCCAGAACGAATTCGGTTGAATGCACCATGCAGATCACAAGACAAATAGTCTATACTAAGACAAACGTCGGTTCGGGTAGTCGCCATGGCAACAAGACGGGAAGGGTCTCTTTATACTATAAGCTTTCCCAATCGAAAAATGCCTCCCTCACTCCAGAATTCTGATTCGCCGGAGCCAGTCAGAGTTTATTTTTAACGTCAAGATATACCTTGTAATTTCTACACAGAGAGGCACCACTCTTGCAAAGTAATTCTTTGAGGCTAACAAGGATCCTTCTCGCACAGACGAATCGGCTATATGATAGAAGTTCGCGCCAAAACTGACCCCTTTTACTATAAAGTGTTTTTGAGCGATAACTAGTTAACAAATCGATGTCCCATATCAGTGAAATACGTTTTGTGAAGCTAATATTTTTATTACTATGTTGCTGTTGTTGTTGTAGTTGTAGTCTTCAGTCCAAAGACTAGTTTGATGCGGCTCTCCATTGTACTCCATCCCGTCCGAGCCACTTCATCCATCCCCGAGTAAGTACTGCAACCTACATACTTCTGAATGTGCTGCCCGTATTCATCTCTTGGCCTCCCTCTACTATTTTTAGCCTCAACCCTTCGCTCCAGTACTAAATTGATGATACCTTGATGCCTCAGAATGTGTCCTACCAATCGATCAATTCTTCTAGTCAGGTTATACTACAAATTTCTCTTCTCCCCAATTATATTCAGTACCGTCTTCTACATTCTTCTGCACCACCACATTTTGAAAGGTTCAATTCTCTTCTGGTCTTAACTGTTTATCGTCCATGTTTGACTTCCACAAAGGGCGACACTCCGTACAAATAAATGCAGAAAAGACTTCCTAACACTTACAATCATATTCGAAGTTAACAAATTTCCCCTATGCTGAACCGCTTTTCTTGCCATTGCCAGTCTACATTTTGTATCCTCTCTACTTCAACCATCAGTAGATATATTGCTGCTCAAATAGCAGAACACGTCTACTAATTTAAGTGTTTCATTTCCTAATCGAACTGTCTCAGCATCACTTGATTTAATTCGACTACATTTCATTATCTTCGTTTTGCTTTTGTTGATGTTCATCTTATATCTTCCTTTCAAGACACTGTCCATTCCGTTCAACTGCTCTTCCTAGTCCTTTTCTGTCTATGACACAATTACAGTGTGATCGCCAAACCACAAAGTGTTTTTTTGCTTCTCCCTGGACTTTAATTCCAAACTTTTTTTTTTGTTCCCTTTATTGCTTGCTCAACATGTAGATCGAATGACATCGGTGATAGGCTACAACACTCTCTCACTCCTTCCACAACCACTGCTTCCCTTTATGCCCCTCGACTCTTACAGCTGCCATCTGGTTTCCGTAGGAATTGTAAATAACCTTTCGCTGCCTGTGATTTATCCCTGACACCTTTAGGATCGGAAAAAGAGCATTCCAGTCAACAATGTCAAAATCTTTCTCTAAGTCTACTAATGCTATAAATATGGGTTTACCTTTCCTTAACATGTCTTCTACGAGAAGTCGCTGGGTGAGTATTGTCTCTTGTGTGCCTATCTTTCTCCGGAATTCATACTCATCTTCTCCGAGGTCGGCTTCTACCAGGTTTTCCATTCTTCTGTGAAGGGTCTGTGTTAGTATTTTGCAGCCGTGATTTATTAAAGTGATAGTTCGATAATTTTCACACCTGTCAGCACCTACTTCCTTTGGTATTGGAATTATTTCATATTCTTCTTGAAGTCTGATAGAACTTCGCCTGTCCCATACATCTTGCTCACCAGATGGAAGACTTTTGTGAGGGCTGCCCTACCAATGTCATCAGTAGCTGAATACGAAATGTTGTCTACTCCCGGGGCTTTGTTTCGACTTACGTCTTTCAGTGCTTTGTCAGATTCCTCACGCAGTATCGTATCTCCCTTCTCATATTCATCTGCTTCCTCTTCCATTTCAATAATGGTACATCTTCCTTACATAGAGCCTCTTTATACTTCTTCCACCTTTCTACTTTTCCTTCTTTGCTTAGGACCTCTTTTCCACCTGCGCTCTGCGTGTTCATACAGACGGTTCTCTTTTTCCAAAGGTCTCCTTAATCTTCCTGTAGTGATGTATGCTTCTAAATCCTTACAGTTGTTCTTCAGCCAATCCTGTTTAGCCATTTGGCATTTCCTATCGATCTCATCTTTTAGACATCTGTACTGCCTTTCACCTGCTTCATGTATTACATTTTAATATTTTCTCCTTTCATCGAATAAATTCCGTATCTCTTGAGAACCCAAGGATTTCTACTAGCCCCCGTCCTTTTACCTACCTGATCCTCTGCTGCCTTCGCTATTTTATATAACAAAGCTACCCATTCTTCTTCTACATTATTACTTTACCCTGTTCTTATCAATCGTTCCCTAATGCTCTTTCTCAAACTCTCTACAACCTCTGCCTCTTTGAGTTTATCTAGGTCCCATCTCCTGAAGTTACTGCCTTTTTTCAGTTTCTTGAGCCATAATCTGCAGTTCATTGCCAATAAATTAAGGTCAGAGTCAACATCGGCCCCTGAGAAAGTCTTACAATCTAAAACCTGGTTTCGAAATCTCTGTCTTAACAATCTGAAACCTTCCAGTCACTACAGGTCTCTTCCAAGTGCACAACCTTCTTTCATGATTCTTAAACCAAGTGTTGGATATAATTAAATTATGCCCTGTGCTAAATTCTACCAGCCGGCTCTTTCCTTCATTCCTTTCCCCCCACTTCATGTTGACTTACTCCTTTTCCCTCTCTTTCTTATCCTACTATAGAATTCCAGTCCCCTATGACTATTAAATTTTCTTGTCCCTTGACTATGCAGGCCGGTGGGGCCGAGCGGTTCTACGCGCTACAGTCTGTAACCCGCGACCGCTACGGTCGCAGATTCGAATCCTGCCTCGGGCATGGATGTGAGTGCTGTCCTTAACTTAGTTAGATTTAAGTAGTTCTAAGTTCTAGGGGACTGATGATCGGAGAAGCTAAGCCCCATAGTGCCTAGAGACATTTGAACCATTTTTGAATCACTTCATTTCTCCAGCCAACCTCAGTGCAGAATTTTATGCAGCTGTTAAGATGAAGCCCCCAATAACATACGAATATTTTAGTGGATATTAAAATGAGGCAGCCGGTCACATTGCACCTATGAAACAGTAGAAAAAAAAGAAAAAAAAGAACACCGACAAGCTTCAGGGACAGGTTCCTTACACCAAAATTAGAGAAGAAATGTAATTCTAGTAAATATAGAACATGGTCTCTAAAGTACATACCTAAAGTTAAGTGCTAAAAATATATGTCCATCTGGTAGTTTGCCTTGCGACTAAATGCCAACAGAAATTAAAGATGGGAAATAAAAAATTCACTGTTCTTTCTAAGACAGCGAGAAATATTCTAGTGTCATAGTTTGGTTCAAATGGCTCTGAGCACTATGGGACTCAACATCTGAGGTCATCAGTCCCCTAGAACTTAGAACTACTTAAACCTAACTATCCTAAGGACATCACACACATCCATGCTCCAGGCAGGATTCGAACCTGCGACCGTAGCAGTCACGCGGTTCCGGACTGAGGTGCCTAGAACCGCACTGCCACACCGGCCGGCTGTAATAGTTTGCTTCGTAGCTGCGAGGAGTGCACACGGTTAGACTGAACTTGCCTTTTTTCTTTCTTTTTTATACACTCCTGGAAATGGAAAAAAGAACACATTGACACCGGTGTGTCAGACCCACCATACTTGCTCCGGACACTGCGAGAGGGCTGTACAAGCAATGATCACACGCACCGCACAGCGGACACACCAGGAACCGAGGTGTTGGCCGTCGAATGGCGCTAGCTGCGCAGCATTTGTGCACCGCCGCCGTCAGTGTCAGCCAGTTTGCCGTGGCATACGGAGCTCCATCGCAGTCTTTAACACTGGTAGCATGCCGCGACAGCGTGGACGTGAACCGTATGTGCAGTTGACGGACTTTGAGCGAGGGCGTATAGTGGGCATGCGGGAGGCCGGGTGGACGTACCGCCGAATTGCTCAACACGTGGGGCGTGAGGTCTCCACAGAACATCGATGTTGTCGCCAGTGGTCGGCGGAAGGTGCACGTGCCCGTCGACCTGGGACCGGACCGCAGCGACGCACGGATGCACGCCAAGACCGTAGGATCCTACGCAGTGCCGTAGGTGACCGCACTGCCACTTCCCAGCAAATTAGGGACACTGTTCCTTCTGGGGTATCGGCGAAGACCATTCGCAACCGTCTCCATGAAGCTGGGCTACGGTCCCACACACCGTTAGGCCGTCTTCCGCTCACGCCCCAACATCGTGCAGCCTGCCTCCAGTGGTGTCGCGGCAGGCGTGAATGTAGGGACGAATGGAGACGTGTCGTCTTCAGAGATGAGAGTCGCTTCTGCCTTGGTGCCAATGATGGTCGTATGCGTGTTTGGCGCCGTGCAGGTGAGCGCCACAATCAGGACTGCATACGACCGAGGCACACAGGGCCAACACCCGGCATCATGGTGTGGGGAGCGATCTCCCACACTGGCCGTACACCTCTGGTGATCGTCGAGGGGACACTGAATAGTGCACGGTACATATAAACCGTCATCGAACCCATCGTTCTATCATTCCTAGACCGGCAAGGGAACTTGCTGTTCCTACATGACAATGCACGTCCGCATGTATCCCGTGCCACCCAACGTGCTCTAGAAGGTGTAAGTCAACTACCCTGGCCAGCAAGATCTCTGGATCTGTCCCCCATTGAGCATGTTTGGGACTGGATGAAGCGTCGTCTCACGCGGTCTGCACGTCCAGCACGAACGCTGGTCCAACTGAGGCGCCAGGTGGAAATGGCATGGCAAGCCGTTCCACAGGACTACATCCAGCATCTCTACGATCGTCTCCATGGGAGAATAGCAGCCTGCATTGCTGCGAAAGGTGGATATACACTGTACTAGTGCCGACATTGTGCATACTCTGTTGCCTGTGTCTATGTGCCTGTGGTTCTGTCAGTGTGATCATGTGATGTTTCTGACCCCAGGAATGTGTCAATAAAGTTTCCCCTTCCTGGGACAGTGAATTCACGGTGTTCTTATTTCAATTTCCAGGAGTGTATATGGTGGTCGAGGTAAACCCTCGACCATGTGCAGTAGTGGCGTCCATGGGACTGAAGGTTTTGAAGCACAAGAAAATTAAAAATACACCGAATGTACTCGGTGCATCCAGGAGTGTTAGTCGATTATTACAAAAAGCTTTTCACATTTTGCAACGAGAAGATGAATCGAAATTTTTCCACTAACTGAGAATTTATTCCTGAAGAGTTGGTGGATTACTTTGCTCGGTTAAGAAACGCATTACAGACGCAAAACACAAATGTGAGACTACGTTCAATGGAAATATAGCCTACTAATTTGAGGTATTTTGTAAGACATAATGGAGTCATAGTACGCACTTCCTTACATGGTACTATTTTGATAATTTGATTATTCTATACTAATTCTTATTTTCGGTTTTTCGTCTCAAATATAAAACAATACAACCTGAAACTTAACTTTCACCCACTATCCAAAAACCCATTTTTGAGCGGTGATTACTGAATGTGGGTTGTTTTATGTTCTGCTTTTAGTCATGTACTAATCTTTACAATAACGTAATTGTCCAAGGCGATTATAGGTCGACAGTTATTGAACTATATGAAATAGAATCGTCATAACTTCTGAAAGGTTAGCGTTAGGACTTTCAAACTGCACGGTTGCCCGCGGGCATGCGTATGCGCATGGTTTAGCGACGAAGCCCACTTTCATTTGGGTGGGTTTGTTAGTAAGCAAAATTGAGGCACTGGAAATCCGCATTTCGCTATCGAGAAATGTCTTCGCCCTCAACGAGTGGCTGAGTGGTGTGCAGTGTCCAGTCACTGAATAATCTGTGCGATATTCTTTGATAGTAGGGTGACAACCGAACGGCAGGTGAAGGTTTTGGAAGATGATATCATCCCTATTATCTAAAGGGACCCTGATTTCGATAAGATGTGATTCATGTAGAACGGAGCTCTGCATCATCGAAGCAAGTGTTTGACGTCCTGGAGGAGCACCTCGGAGACCACATTCTGGCTTTGGGTACCCAGAGGCCACTGGCGTGGGCCTTGATTGGCCGCCATATTCTCCGGATCTGAACACATGCTGCTGTAACCTGCTGTGACCGCTACCGGAACGGGCGCGAGGCGGCCGAGAAAGCGCGGCGGACCAAACGGACAGTGGACCGCGAACAAATAAACGAACGGAAAGGACGGACTCGAAACAGTGACGGACGACGGTAAGAGACCTTACGACGACAACGCGCAAGAAACAACAGAGTGACAGAGCCAACCAAACGAATCCAAGACGTCCACCACTGCCGGCCAGAGTGGCCGAGCGGTTGTAGGCGCTACAGTCTGGAGCCACGTGACCGCTACGGTCGCAGGTTCGAATCCTGCCTCGGGCATGGATGTGTATGATGTCCTTAGGTTAGTTAGGTTTAAGTAGTTCTAAGTTCTTGGGGACTGATGACCTAAGTCCCATAGTGCTCAGAGCCATTTAAACCATTTGAACGTCCACCACTAATGAAAACATTTTTTTATTGTGATTTCATTCCCCTGCCCCATATGGGCAGGAATGGCTGAGCGAGAGGCAGGCGCTTAAATACTCTGTCGGGGGGCGCTATTGGCCGCTGGAACTACGTGTTCCACTGTGGCGACCTCAAACTAAATGCGGGCCAGGACGCACGCGGCACCACAGCTTACTGCGCGATGGTGCAGAGACCTCTAGGGGTCTCCGACGTCCATGACGTCTGGCGGGGATTCAAATTCCGCGGCACACGGTACCAGACACGCGACCCTTTTTTTCTTGGGCTATATTAAAGACAAGTTGCACAGCAATTACACTAAAAACATTGCTGAGCTGAAAACAGAAATTCAGGAAGTCATCGACAGCAACGACGTTCTAACACTTCAAGGGTAATGCAGAATTTAGCTATTCGTCTGCGCCACATCATCGCTAATGATGGCAGGCATACCTAAAATATCATATCCTAAACCCGAATTATTAAGGTGGGTGAACGCCATAGTTTGTAAGTAATATACGTTTTTTTCGTATAGGTCAATAATTGACACCGTGTACGTGGCTTAAATCATGTGAAGCGAAAGAATCGATATCATTATTGCCGAAAGCTAGGGTGGGAATAGTATCTTTAGTCAGACCTTTTAATAAATTATAATACATGATGCCACTTAATGTCTCGTTCTAATCGGGCATTCACTGCAGTTGTTGTGTATGTTTCAATAAAACAATCCGCGAATTGCATATTTTTTCTTTTTATGAATAATAAGTATATTAGATATGTATCCCAATACCCAATCAACGTTCAAGCACGCCGGGAATACTTCAGAAATGACATCATTGAGAATTTTCGTTAAAATTTGATCTTCCTTCTCCTTAGCTGCTCGTGTTTTGTTTATTAAACCAGTTACTGAATTCCATAATAGTTGCAATTGAGTTAGTGTTTTTGCTATGATGCATCAGAAGAAGCGAGACGGAATTAGGGGTAACGAACGTGCAGATCAGCCGGCGAAATTGGTGGAGCATCTACTTCCTATCGACGTATCCGTACCATATAGCGATTTTCGTAGTAGACTCGCCAGTCAAGGAAAAACGAAATGGACGAAGGTAGTGTGCACAGACTGTAACATCGAAGGAACATGGTACTTGTCGTTTCAGTAACAAATTCCAAGCCGCCCTTGGTTTACGAATCTGGCACTGATGAGGAGGGAGATCATTCCTCTGAATGAGAGCACTGCTTAAAATTAAATCCTTCTCCTAGCTGTGAGGACATTGCACCAGTGCTCATAGAATTTGATAAATACCGTAATACAAAAACACTTAGGCAATACAATATTTTAAAAAATATACACTCCTGAAAATGGGAAAAAGAACACATTGACACCGGTATGTCAGACCCACCATACTTGCTCAGGACAATGCGAGAGGGCTGTACAAGCAATGATCACACGCACGGCACAGCGGACACACCAGGAACCGCGGTGTTGGCCGTCGAATGGCGCTAGCTGCGCAGCATTTGTGCACCGCCGCCGTCAGTGTCAGCCAGTTTGCCGTGGCATACGGAGCTCCATCGCAGTCTTTAACACTGGTAGCATGCCGCGACAGCGTGGACGTGAACCGTATGTGCAGTTGACGGACTTCGAGCGAGGGCGTATAGTGGGCATGCGGGAGGCCGGGTGGACGTACCGCCGAATTGCTCAACACGTGAGGCGTGAAGTCTCCACAGTACATCGATGTTGTCGCCAGTGGTCGGTGGAAGGTGCACGTGCCCGTCGACCTGGGACCGGACCGCAGCGACGCACGGATGCACGCCAAGACCGTGGGATCCTACGCAGTGCCGTAGGGGACCGTACCGCCACTTCCCAGCAAATTAGGGACACTGTTGCTCCTGGGGTATCGGCGAGGACCATTCGCAACCGTCTCCATGAAGCTGGGCTACGGTCCCACACACCGTTAGGCCGTCTTCCGCTCACGCCCCAACATCGTGCAGCCCGCCTCCAGTGGTTTCGCGACAGGCGTGAATGGAGGGACGAATGGAGACGTGTCGTCTTCAGCGATGACAGTCGCTTCTGCCTTGGTGCCAATGATGGTCGTATGCGTGTTTGGCGCCGTACAGGTGAGCGCCACAATCAGGACTCCATACGACCGAGGCACACAGGGCCAACACCCGGCATCATGGTGTGGGGAGCGATCTCCTACACTGGCCGCACACCTCTGGTGATCGTCGAGGGGACACTGAATAGTGCACGGTACATCGAAACCGTCATCGAACCCATCGTTCTACCATTCCTAGACCGGCAAGGGAACTTGCTGTTCCAACAGGACAATGCACGTCCGCATGTATCCCGTGCCACCCAACGTGCTCTAGAAGGTGTAAGTCAACTACCCTGGCCAGCAAGATCTCTGGATCTGTCCCCCATTGAGCATGTTTGGGACTGGATGAAGCGTCGTCTCACGCGGTCTGCACGTCCAGCACGAACGCTGGTCCAACTGAGGCGCCAGGTGGAAATGGCATGGCAAGCCGTTCCACAGGACTACATCCAGCATCTCTACGATCGTCTCCATGGGAGAATAGCAGCCTGCATTGCTGCGAAAGGTGGATATACACTGTACTAGTGCCGACATTGTGCATGCTCTGTTGCCTGTGTCTATGTGCCTGTGGTTCTGTCAGTGTCATCATGTGATGTTTCTGACCCCAGGAATGTGTCAATAAAGTTTCCCCTTCCTGGGACAATGAATTCACGGTGTTCTTATTTCAATTTCCAGGAGTGTAGAAATGATTTTCTCTTAGAGTACTCCTCAGTTCCATGAATAAGTCCGTAGCCCAATTCACTTGCCATTTCATTCGACTTTGCAAAGGGGAACTTTTACTTTAACGGGGCAGTCTATTTGTATTTTATATTTTGTAACGAAATGAAATCAATGTCCCGTTCGCACTATTATCCATTATGCGTAATAATTGTATTTTGTGAAATGGGTTCTACCTGAAACCAAATACAGTAACATAAAAATACGCAAGATGTAACATTATAACAATAAGATAAAAGTTGGAGTTTTTCAAAGCTTATCACTGTTGACGAATCTCTGAATCAAAATTCGTAACATGTCTGGGGAAACTAAAGCGCCAATTCTGTTGCAATCCCGATTGATCCTTTAAACAAAAGTATTATGATAATGATGAAGTGGAAAGAAAATCTTACCAGCAGATTTTCTTTCTCTACTGGAATACTCTGTGAAATCAAGAAATAATTCACGACAGATGTCATACCATGCCGTATCTTCCTTGTTTCTATCCTTTTAATCATCAGCCCTTATATCCAAACTACAAGACCTCTTTCCTATCCTCATAGATAAAATCTCTGTCTCGATTTTCCCTAAGTCCAGAAGACACGATGTGGAAGACAGTTCGTAGCCACACGTAATGCAGCTTGCTGTCAGTGTCCACCCCGCCCCCAACAGTGACTGCTTATTGTCAGCTGGCCCCTCTTCGTACCCCTCCCGTAACGCCCGTGTGCGTTACCCAACTGATTCTCGTGGCCAACAGCACTTTGTCTGCCGCCGCGCCTCGCTACGGTTTTAGGAAGAGGCGAAATTCCGCAGCCGCAGACGATCTGTGCCTTGTGGACTGCCGCATCTCCCTGCGCGTCATAGCGGCACGCCCATCTACCGCGCTGCTGACGTTTCAAACATGTTCCGCTCGTGTGAACTCAGCCTAAAACTGTGCTCGTCGTGGAGTGCGAAAAGTATGTCGCGAATCGTAATAAGTCCTCGTAGTGGAAAATACAAACCGTGTCCAAGGATTACGAACGTTTCGCGAGTGAAATCTTACGAACGATCGTCGAGAAGGCAGCTTGAGAAAGAAGACAGCGACAGCAGACGTGGCGAGGATAGCCACGCAACAGGAGACCGTTGTGTGGAGGGAGCGCGCGGTACGCAGCTCGTCACGATGGCAGCAGCGTGCGATGGGCTGCGTGAGCACACACAGTCGTCTGGAGTTCGAAGCACGGATGCATCTTCAGCACATTCTTCAAGCGATTACGTCTTCAGGAAAAAGCAGAAACCTATATAAAGTAAGTAAAGGTTTTTAGAAGGGCGAAGGGTGTTTGCAGTGGTAGTGTTATGTGTAGTATACTTAGCCGGCCGCTGTGGCCGAACGGTTCTAAGCGCTTCAGTTCGGAGCCGCACTGCTGCTATGCTCGCCGGTTCGAATCCTGCTTCGGGCATGGATGTGTGATGTCCTTAGTTTAGATAGGTTTAAGTAGTTGTATGATGACCTCAGATGTTAAGTCCCATAGTGCCTAGAGCCATTTGAACCATATGGTAGTCTACTTGAGAAGAGTTAAAATTATGGGGAACGAAACGAGTACACAGTAAGTTTGAGAAGACAGTAGGAGCCAAAAACACGAATAAAACCAACAGAATAAGGTCAAAGAACTTAATACGCAGCGAAATTCTTTTTCAGCTGTGATGAATAAACAAGATACGACGGACAAACTAATGGAGGAAAATGCTAAGAATACGAACCAAATGTCATATACAACTAACACGACAATTGAAGAAACTGTTAGCAATGCTAACCAAGAGCTACTCACTACTTTGCAAGCCACTGTCAATGATAAGTCTGGAGAATGTAACAGGGCAGTCTTTGATGTAAATAATTAGTTAGTCCCAGATGAATAGGTTCAATGAATACTAAATGTAAATAATATTCTAGACCAAGATAAGCAAATAGAAAACACCAGCAGTTGAAGTAGATACTGTTACGAAATTTGATGTCAGTTGTGAGATCGAAAATCCTGATGGATCATTCTCCAATTTAAACAAATGATTCGATGGAACAGTATCAACATTACCTAACAGAATAGAGTCAGTACAGAATTTTGTAAAACCTCATATTAAAGAGTTATTTGACAGTGCTGCTGGTGTTCAGTGGTATTCAGCAAGAGGTCACTCATTTTACTGCCAGAGGCTCTGATATTGCTGAAAGAGTAGAAGATAAGTTATATTTAAAATTAAAAATACTTATTGCTATAAACAGCAATAGTGGAAATGCTAACAAAGAAACCGCTATGTAAAAATAGCTACTTTATGAAAATTAGCTGCTAACAGAAAAGTACACAACACCAGTTAGCAAAGGAAGACAAATGGAAATGATTTTAATGTAGGCGACTGTTTGAAAGTAGGTAGGCTATACAGGTTGTCACTAAGAAATGAACGTAATATCGGGAATCATAGACAGTAATCTGGGAATATTTTGATGCCTGCAAGTCTGGTGGTTGGTTTGCCAAAGAAAGCAACGAAAGGTAACGGTTCTAAGGGCGTAAGGTAGAACTCAAAGAATAATAGCAACAAAAACTACGAAAAGGTAAACAATGCCCCCACCAATGAAAATAATAGGTAGGGTAACGATTTTTCCAGGAAAAGAATATGTGGGAAACGAAGAGGTTCACGTTTTGTAGAGTTTAACAAAATAATCACTGGGACAGAGGAAACACTGAAGAGAATTTACATTTGCATGATTGTAGACAAAATGATAATTTTGACACAGGAAACATTGGTGGGAGTTCAGTATTTCATAATAACAGACGATGTAATAATAATGTCAAAGAAAATATGGGCAGGAGGAAAGTGTCAAGAAATGAGAATAAAGAGAAGTATCAGTTTAATGTGAGGACTGACGTGGTAGTGTGAACAATAGCGATTATTGCAGTAGCTAGTAAGTTATGCGCCACTGTAAGTGGAGGATCTTACAAAAAATAACAGGTAGCGACAACATACCAGCGATATCATTGCAGTGGTTTAAGGGTGTAGATATTATTTGATTAAGAAAACGAATATTAGTGGAAATGAGGTGTAAAGAAAGAGCAATGAGAATTGTTGAGACGGTAGTACAAGATCAATGTACGAGTTTAGTATGGGAAAGAATTTGTTGGTACATCGCGCTCTGACATGTGTTTGGAACTGGGCAGTACGACCGTTAAAGCGAGTGTTACAGACAATACAACAAAATTTGCAAATTTTGATGATTTCTTGCAGAGAAGTGACAAGCGATACTATGTGGCGATTATCAGTTAATGTTTTCAATACTTATCGAGTCAAGGTGAAATTAAAGCAGAAGAGAAAAACAAAAGAGAGAATTTTAGTCAAATAAAACAAGTAAACTGTGAAATGAGAGTTAAAGTGAAGGAAATTAATGTTATTAACTAAATGGGAAAAGGAACAGTAACCAATTTGATTTTAAAGTACCTGAATGTACCTTCAGATAGTACAAGACTGACGGTAAAGTTGTAATGTTATTGACAGATTAAAAGTAATGTACAATACTATTAAAGAGGATAACAGGAATTGTATCGAATGTAACAGAACCTATACTAGAAATGTGCAAGATTAATGAATAATGACGAAAATATCATTCAATATTAAAGACAAGACGAAAACATATGAAGGGAATTTGGAAGAGCAGTATATAATGAGGACACATAGACGAAATCCAGCAGAAGTGGCACATCGTGAAACCAAATTACTATTAAGTGCATACATGTAGTAGATTCCATTAAGTTTCTGGACTGCAGCCGGATAACATCGACTTTCTGCCACAATATTTCGGCTGTCCATCATTCAGCCATCTTCAGGTGAGTGTTTTACCCTGGAGAATGATAGTTCACATCGCTTCCTTAATACTAAAAATTGGCGCGAAGATGCTTGCGCTAAGACAGCCGCTACATGAGCGATTTCTGTTGACTTGTGGGCCCTCTTCGAAACATGCTCCATCTATGGAGCGCAAATGGATGCATAATGCTGATGCTGCATGTGAGTTCCATGTGGGAATGCGCAGTCACGGGGTTAAAATTCAGATATCAGAACTGACAAAATTAAATGTCACTGGTCATAAAACGTTTTCTTTGTGAAGAAATTAATGAAATCACCGGGTCGCACGCCTTTTCCAGTATAAAGCCGCCATCAAGATTAATAATATCTTGCACTAAACCTATTTCGATCGATTCCTCAATAACTGAATCCCAGAAGGCTCCCGTTAAGGCCAAGATTCCGTGGCAAAGTATTCCATGGAATGTCTTGTGGAGATAGAATGCTCAGCTGTGACTCCCTTACTGATCGTGTTCAACGCATCTTTCATGCACTGTGGGTGTTGTCTTACCAATGTAGGCTTTGCCATACTGCCAAGCTATTCTGTAGATTTAAGTCTTCCGCAATCCCAAATTGTTCTTTGCGAACCGAGAAGAGCACATGTATTTGCAGGTGGGCAGAATATTACTTTGACATGATGTTTTCTTAAGATTCTGCCTAATTTTGACGAAATATAGCTGACGTATGGAGGAAAGTCTTGAACCTGAACCGCTCCTTCTCCATTTCGTCCGGTTTCTTCTTCCTTACAGCTGTGCTGATTTGAGGTGGAGAATATCGATTACCGTTGTAGGTGCTCCATCCCCTTTGCAAAGCTGTCTCCATCTGACAAATGTGCCCGGTGCGCCAACGTTCTAAGGATGTTCGTAGTTTGTGATGGCTGCTGGCAGTTAAGACGCCTGCCAAGACAGGACTGTATGTGTGAGCATACGATAAACGGACTGCCCCTGTGATCCATCCGCTTTCCGTGTGACCAATTCGTCCAGAAATGGCAGGATGCCGCCTCTCTCCATTTCCATTGTAAATTTGATATTCTCGTGAACAGAATTAAGATGCTGCAAAAAGAGTAACAGTTCTTCTTCACCGTGCGGCCACACTACAAAAGCATTTTCCAAATATCGCCGGGGGGGCGTTTGGTTTAAGCTCTGCCGAATCAAGTGCCCTCTCCCCAAAGTCTTCGCGCCAGTTAATTGTATAAACGTATCGAAGTTCACTATCAACCTCCGAAGCAAAAGACTCATATTAAGATGGGCGAATGTCAGCCTAACTACAGAGGCAAGAAGTCGGCATTACCCTGCTCCAATCCCGAAACTTCATGGAATACTCTTTTCGCTGGGAAAATTTCAAGAACCACAACGTAGTTGAGGTTAAGAGATAACGTGGTAGTAAAGTTGTACGAACTTTGAAATGATGTCTGTTAAGTTATTGTTTACATTCTTTAACAAGCTGTGGTTAAATGAACTGTCAGGTGCGTTGTGTTGTCAACGAGGCAGGTTAAGGCTAGGCGCGCGCACGCGATTTTCAGTCGCTCGATTAGTTTTCTCGTAAGAATGAAACACGGTGGCCGGAATAGGAGCGCGCGCACCTGCGATCAAACAGTAGCGGCGATTTAAAAATACGCAACATGCTTTATTTCACGTGCGACGCGGTAGTCGCAGATGTTGAATGGATCACACTCGCTGGGACGAACCCACGTGCACTGGCAACGCTGTTACTCAGTCTCTCTCGCAGTGTTTTGCAAACAGACACGTTTGTACGTCATCAGCATGTGTGGTAACGAGAGTTGCGCTACCGAAGACGTTGTAAGTTGTGTTGTCGATTCACAAAGACTAATTGCAGAAATAGAAAAGAGGCCAATTCCCTAAAATAGAAAATTCAGAGAGTACAGTAATCGTAGTCTGAAAGAAAAACTATGGGGTTAAGTGTATTGTAGCGTCATCTGGAACTGAACGGAATTGTCTGGGCAGAAAAGACTAACAAATGTATTTCAAAGTGTAATTTTATTCATTCATGTAGACAACGTCAGTAGCTCAATTTATATTTTGTCATATTGCCAAGGAACTGATCCTTGTGGAGTCACAAAGTAGTTTGAAAAGTAATCCCTAATCTGCGTACCACACATATCAGCTCTAATTTCTATAGGCTCACAGCGTTGCAGAAAGCATTCGTATGATTCCTTCTCGATTCGTACACCGTCATTTCTTCTTACGAAATTATGTGGAATACAACATGATTTTATGATTGTGTCTGGAAAACCGACATTCACATCGACAGGTCGATGAAATAGTCTCCATTTGTTAGCCTAAATCTCAACAACACATTCCACCATTCTACGAGCACGACAGAGTGTACAGTTGAAAATACGCCGTTTCATTGTCAGGTTCCTCTTAGAACAAGGCCGCAGAATATATCTAGATAGTGCAAATGCTTCATCTTCTACAAAATGAAAAGGCTAAAGTTGTCCTACCTCATCGTGAGGCAATTTTTTAGGATTTAGAAAGTTTAACTGATTAGCTTTCATTCTTTGATAGAAATTGGATTTCTAGAATACATTAGAATCCGCACTGGCGCCGTATGAGTCCACATCTATCACAGTGAAACAATAGTCAGCGTCCACTACCCCCAAAAGTAATGACGAAAAAAAAAGTTCTTCTAATTATAAAACTCAGCCACTGTTAGCAGGTTTATTCTGTCTTACATGCTTTCCGACCGCGGCACCAATGCAATTTGAAAAGTAAGGTCTGTCTAAAAACAGTTTGGCATTAATCATCCTGTCAACCTGAGGTTTTTCTGCCATATGAAGAGGCTGCAGACATTTCCACAGCTTTTCACATGTATCCTTCACAGTTTCTCTGATTGTAATGGGTCTTAACAGATATTCGTAGCGTAATGAACAAAATCTATTTGCAGTTGCAAGATATCTGGAAGAAATAATATTCACAAAAAGCATTAATATTTAATCATAGGAATATTATGCTACATACTTGCAGTTGAGTGTACACATTGTTAATTTCATTCATGACACGTAAGGAAATTCAAATGAAGTGAAAGAATGTGAAGAATTGTTTAGCTGTGGAACTGGAATCATACAAAACGTCCCTGTCTGGTGAGGCTGCACGGAAACAAAGAAAGTACTGTATCTGTAGTTCGATGCAACGTTATTTTTGCTCCCTCAAATGGAAGACAGACTGGCCACCAGCAACATTGAAATTCTGGCAAATAGCAAAGGAAACAAGAATGGATGTTCGCCTCCCGTTTTATCCTCATAAAACAACAACGATGCAGCACAGAGCACAAAAGTAAGAATTCCTACTAAAACAATAGCCAAGAAGGTTACTTCATACGAGGAATCTCTCTTAAATATATTAAAAGAGACACAAAACGAAAAGATTATTACGAACAAAAGCTTTGCTTTAATGCTAGTGCCCATACTGGTGAAGTTAAACGAAAGAACAAAAACATTATGCGAAAGTGGAAATACTGGACGTGATGAGGAATGCCAAATGTTTTCAGCATCCACCAATTGTTCCACAGCATGCGAACGTGCGTCATGCCAACACCATTCAAGCAACTTGTTCTCCAGCAGCTTCATTCGTTCAACCGTATTCGTCAAATGTACTAAATGAAGTAAAACCACCACAAACTGCTTACAACGCAACAACTCAGAAACTTTTAAGCGGAACCTGGTTTCGCACTTTCCACAGAAAACAAGTCAGATAATTCCGACTTGTAGTAGTGACTTTCATGATGTATCTGATCAGTAATGTAAGAGTAATCAGTAATACAAAAGGGTAGTAAGAACTGTTGAATGAAATGAATTGTGCTTACCTCAAGGTCACTGATAACTGTTCCTCTGGTGGTACTGAATTTCGACCTTACCGTATATTGTTTTCTTATTCTCGGTCCTATTGATTGAAACAGTGCACCAAAACTATTGTTACTCATTCGATAGTATTGAAAGAAATTGTTTGGGTGATTTTGTGGCTCTTCATGTAATTTGTAAAACTAGCGTTTCATCAATCTTTGACTTCCAATTGGATGCACCCAGTAGCGATATTGGAGCTGTTTTCTCGCTCCTCTTCGTAGCAAAAGCGTCACCAGACAAGCTGTTTCCATGAAATCATGGTGATAGTGAGAGTTCTTGCAATTTTCCTGTCGCTGTTTGCACATCTTAATGTAGTTCCGCGACAGTGGTTGTTTAGTCGCGCCGACAGAAATATCGCCAACTTAAAGAACCAGTGCAGATGGTGCAATGCTGGTTGTCTCTGAACGGCACAACTGACGAGAATGCTGGTGAAAGAATGGACATAGGAGTAACGAAATCAAGGATGCATCTCATTAGGTCTGTTGGCAAACAGGTGAAGGGTATTGAGCCCAAGGAAGGGGTATAAACAAAATTTGTAAACACATCGTTTCACTCTTGTTCTTTGGGGCCCGCAGCGCAACCAACAGATGCCTTTAATGACATGATTATTACGAATATCAGTCAGGTACACAGCGTTTTAAATGGTTTTTATTTTATAAATTATTTATGATGAGCCCATATCAGCAATTTATCATCAGGTACTCTGTAAATACATATGTAAGCAATGGTCTTAATATAATGGTCTTTAACCACGATCGTAAAAGTTATAATACACACTCCTGGAAATGGAAAAAAGAACACATTGACACCGGTGTGTCAGACCCACCATACTTGCTCCGGACACTGCGAGAGGGCTGTACAAGCAATGATCACATGCACGGCACAGCGGACACACCAGGAACCGCGGTGTTGGCCGTCGAATGGCGCTAGCTCCGCAGCATTTGTGCACCGCCGCCGTCAGTGTCAGCCAGTTTGCCGTGGCATACGGAGCTCCATCGCAGTCTTTAACACTGGCAGCATGCCGCGACAGCGTGGACGTGAACCGTATGTGCAGTTGACGGACTTTGAGCGAGGGCGTATAGTGGGCATGCGGGAGGCCGGATGGAAGTACCGCCGAATTGCTCAACACGTGGGACGTGAGGTCTCCACAGTACATCGATGTTGTCGCCAGTGGTCGGCGGAAGGTGCACGTGCCCGTCGACCTGGGACCGGACCGCAGCGACGCACGGATGCACGCCAAGACCGTAGGATCCTACGCAGTGCCGTAGGGGACCGTACCGCCACTTCCCAGCAAATTAGGGACACTGTTGCTCCTGGGGTATCGGCGAGGACCATTCGCAACCGTCTCCATGAAGCTGGGCTACGGTCCCGCAAACCGTTAGGCCGTCTTCCGCTCATGCCCCAACATCGTGCAGCCCGCCTCCAGTGGTGTCACGACAGGCGTGAATGGAGGGACGAATGGAGACGTGTCGTCTTCAGCGATGACAGTCGCTTCTGCCTTGATGCCAATGATGGTCGTATGCGTGTTTGGCGCCGTGCAGGTGACCGCCACAATCAGGACTCCATACGACCGAGGCACACAGGGCCAACACCCGGCATCATGGTGTGGGGAGCGATCTCCTACACTGGCCGTACACCTCCGGTGATCGTCGAGGGGACACTGAATAGTGCACGGTACATCGAAACCGTCATCGAACCCATCGTTCTACCATTCCTAGACCGGCAAGGGAACTTGCTGTTCCAACAGGACAATGTACGTCCGCATGTATCCCGTGCCACCCAACGTGCTCTAGAAGGTGTAAGTCAACTACCCTGGCCAGCAAGATCTCCGGATCTGTCCCCCATTGAGCATGTTTGGGACTGGATGAAGCGTCGTCTCACGCGGTCTGCACGTCCAGCACGAACGCTGGTCCAACTGAGGCGCCAGGTGGAAATGGCATGGCAAGCCGTTCCACAGGACTACATCCAGCATCTCTACGATCGTCTCCATGGGAGAATAGCAGCCTGCATTGCTGCGAAAGGTGGATATACACTGTACTAGTGCCGACATTGTGCATGCTCTGTTGCCTGTGTCTACGTGCCTGTGGTTCTGTCAGTGTGATCATGTGATGTATCTGACCCCAGGAATGTGTCAATAAAGTTTCCCCTTCCTGGGACATTGAATTCACGGTGTTCTTATTTCAATTTCCAGTAGTGTATAATTAAGTGATTTGAAGTTACATGTAATATCATAGCTGCCATATCTTGTCACTTTTAGAATCATGAGTTTCTCCTTTTATGTGCACTGGAAATGCATATCTGATTTTAGTTGGTTTTCATGTATATTATTTTTCTTGAAGCTTGGATAGCAGTGGATCAGCGATATGTAAACATGGAATCCAAACTGTCAAAAAAAAAGCTTACATAAAAACCAACGAAAATCAGGTATGCATTTCCAGTGTATATCTAAGGAGAAACAAATAGTTCTAAAAAGGACAGTACATCACAGCAACGATAATACACTATGGGAAAAAGACCTAATGATATATTATAACTTTTATGATAATAGTTACAGACCTAAAGATGGCAATATGCCCTCATCGTGAATAACTTACAAAACAAAAACCATTAAAAGAACAGTGTATCTGGCTGATACTCATAGTAAGCATCGTTTCACTGACGGGATTAATAGTTATTGTTCCCAAGTCAACACAAGAGTAATGTGATGAAATCAGTGTTCAGTAGACTTAGCACTGGAGAATGATTTTAAGGAAATAGTGAAAATAATGGTATTTCATCTTATGAATTAGTTGTTTATTATGGACCGTTTAACTGAAAAAATATTTTGAAAATTAAGGATTTGCTAATCAATAAAACTAGTAATTTGAAAAGTTCTTTTTTTATTTGTCACTTGGAAACAATGAGAAATATCATTGTTAAAATTTGTGAGAAATGTAAACTATTACTCTTATTAGGTTTCTAAAGTAGGTCGCTTTATTGAATGTACTCATACTAAATGTAATGATGGATGGAAATAGTGGAAAATTCGCAGCACACATAACCAGATGATGTGCACAGGAAGCTGAACTAGATGGACAATCAGCAGCAAGAGACGCGGCTGGTATTCATCCAAATGATGGCTTCCATCAGGAAACACAGAGGAAACGCAAAGTCTAGGACCAGCAACTTTGGCGGGCGAATAACAGTGTCTCATGCAAAATAATTGTGTTAGTGTGCCGCGCGGTATTTGCCGACCGGTCTCGGCGCTGCAGTCACGGACTGTGTGGCTGGTCCCGGTGGAGGTTCGAGTCCTCCCTCGGGCATGGGTGTGTGTGTTGTCCTTAGGATAATTTAGGTTAAGTAGTGTGTAAGCTTAGGGACTGATGACCTTAGAAGTTAAGTCCTATAAGATTTCACATACATTTGAACATTTTTTGAGTTGTATTAGTGTCTTGTGTTCTCAAAGAACGACCTTGACTCGTAAGTGCTATAAAAGTGTTATATTGAGCAGTAATGCTCAGTAGTAGAGGAAAGATAAATAAATTTCCCATGTGTATTGAGTATAATGAGCTTGTGTATTCAGTCTATATTTTATCTGTGCAGTGTAAACAGTGAAAAAAAAAATACTCCGATAGATTTGTTTGTGATGGCCAACTATCATCTGAAAAATGTGAGAGAATTTTCTTATCATTTTTCTGAAAATATGTAAAATCAAACAATATTTTATATTTGGGAGAGTGACGATATTTAATTTTGCGATAGCATGGAAAGCAAACTTCAAAGGTTCTGTTAATAGAATTACTCGGAAAGTTAAGAAAATCTGTTTATTAGCTACAAATGTTACAGTGGCTCATAAACAATTATATTTTTTATTTAAAGCATCTAATAAAGTTATACAAAAATAAATGTAAGACAAACGAGACATATATAAAACAGTTGGCGTAATATATGAACTGGCTTAAATTGTACAGGCTGCTCCTGAGAGCTGAAAGATCACGTTCGTAGTTTTTTTGTAGTGTTTTTGTTTAAAAAATCACGATTTTGAAAAGTAATTACCGAAGGGGATGTGTAAGTTAGCACTTCTGCTCAAGCCACGTTTTATTTCTTAATTTTCCGGTTTTACAATTTTGCATTGCGTCTGCAGATGTCATGCAGCATTCCGTGCATACAGCGGTACTACAGAACCTATACAGTGTGGAGTAATATTTCAGTTCCCACGCTATCTGAAGAAGCTGGTGGACCATGACCATATGGCGTTTCCAGTGGACAGCTGCGTGAGGCACTGCGGCTAGACATTACAATTTGTCAGCAGTGAGTTACGTAGGGAAAGCACACTTATTCTGGCACGAAGCAAGTAATCTTGCTTCATAAATATTTGCAAATAAAAGTCGCTTTTTCCAACAGAGCTATTGGGAAAAGGCTGCAGCTCATAAGTACTTTCGTACAACGCGGAAAGTCGACGATCTTAACCTGTAACTAACGACGTGCCATTCTTATCGCTCGACGGCTGAGGTGCGGTGTCAGATCGCTATAGTGTACGCGTCGTACATGCATCAATGTGATGTGTTATTTAATTTTTCATATATAACTACTTCAAACAAATGCGTTAACTGAAAGGAATATTAATATACTTATAAGGCATATTTTCTATAAACTTGTCATGTTCCATGAAATGTATTACGAACGTGGTTCATAATGGTTCAAATGACTCTGAGCACTATGGGACTTAACATCCTAGGTCATCAGTCCCCTAGAACTTAGAACTACTTAAACCTAACTAACCTAAGGACATCACACACATCCATGCCCGAGGCAGGATTCGAACCTGTGACCGTAGCAGTCCCACGGTTCCGGACTGCAGCGCCTAGAACCCCAAGACCACAGCGGCCGGCGGCTATTACGAACGTGAGCCGAGCAGAGACGACGCAATATATATAAAATAAAGAATAAAATTTGTTTATCCAGGACAGCGTCTGTGAAGTTTGGAAGATAGGAGACGACGTACTGGCGGAAGTACAGGTGAGAGGACACGTCGTGAGTCAAGTTTGGGTAACAGTCCGTAGAGTACTTGCCGCGAAAGTAGAGGTCGCCAGTTCGAGTCCCGGACCGGCATACAGTTTGAACTTGCCGGGAATCTTTGGATTTGTTAATATTACAGATCACTCTTTGAAATAATAAACTAAAAGATATTTTGAGTAATTTAACTTATAAATTAGATATTTTGATCATATAATTTAAAACTTTGCAAAAGCACAACATGAACAGCAGTTTGTGCTTTGAAATGTTGCACATTGTACACAGATACGCTTCTTGCACGTGTTATAGGTATAAGCCATTTTTCTCTTTAGTTTTCATGGGCAGGCATGCTTTTACCTATTTCTTCAAGAGCTGCTGCTTGTTCTTCGGGTCCAAGAACTGGGTGATTTTCGCTTTTAGTTCCCTTGGCAACTTGTTGGGTACAGCTCTTCGTTGCATCTGAGGCAACGTTAAAACATGTGATGACATTTTTAGAAAAACTCATTCTTTTGCTGGCTTCATAAATTGGGTGTTGTACAGCACATGCCTTTTACCCCACTCAGATAGAAAATTATATAGAAAAGTGCCATCGGACATCGTCTTGTAGCGTCTTGTCCGGTTCATCCTTGGCCCCTTTCGTGGAATTATAATAGGCACTAATTCAGGCTTCTTTGCATGCCTGTTGGTTGGTTGATTTGGTGGAGGGGACCAAACACCGAGGTTATCGATCCCATCGGAGTAGAAGAGGATGGAGAAGCATGGCGGCCGTGCCCTTTCAAAGGAACTACCCCGGAATTTCCCTAAGCGAGTTAGAGAAATCACTGAAAATTAAATTGAGGATGTGCTAACCACAGCGCCATCTCCCTCAGTTTCTTTGTATGCCTTTCTGTTTCATCAGAATGGTGCATGAAACTAGCACCACTGATTAATTTTTTTCGGGCAAGTAGGGACATATCGTCTTTATATCTTTGCAACGAAATAATGCAGATTTACTTCATGGTTTATGATGGTAAGAAATTTCTGAGGTTGTTCTTTTTCTTTTTCCCACTGTTCTTACATACGTAAGTTCCTTTTCAATCATATAATCGACCAACTCTATAAATGTAAACCAATCGTCAGCAGTAACATTGCGGTGATAGCCGTAAATTTGTATGTGTAAGCAGACCTCAGACTGAGTTGGTACCAAAAATTTATTTTCTTCGGAGGATAAATTTTGGCCATCGGAGTCCTTTCCACAATGAACGTACTACTGTTGAAGTAACCGGTTTTACTGTCTCACATACTTAAAATTTAGATGCCATATTTGACAAGTTTTTGTGGCATATAGAGAACAAAATAAGAAATGATATCGGAAAGCATCAACATTTCATCTGCAGTATCACTTTCCCCTTAATTGTACGGGTTTTGGGAATTAGAAATAAATTGTTCAAATATAAACGATACAGCGGCAGGCTTATCACTCAATTATCTTTTACTCCTGTCTTCTGCACTGTCGAATCGTAAGCAGTTCAGTAGTACACTTGCTCACAATGCAACGGAAAATTTCACAGCCAGAACCATCAGCTGTAAATATACTCTGCATTTACATGATTTGACTTAAACACTGCCGAACAGAAAAAATACCAAACAACGCTCCCAGTTCTGTTGAGTCCAATTCAATGAGTTCAGGCCGATTTTTGTTTGAGCACTTCTTTTTATAAGCAACAATTTTTTTATTCGTCCGTTTCAAAATTTAGCCCTCATTTAATTACCCATTAGCTTATACCAAATGAAAAGAGAGTCATGCTTTTCATTATTTACTTTGATGAGAGTAATTTTATGCCAATACACACATAAAAAAAAGTTTTACATCATCCCCTTCCCAGAACTATTGAAGTAAGACGTTCGCTGTGGATATTGCATCAGAGACACAGACCATTTGACTGTTCAGAGATGCCACTAAACCCACCCAGAGATGTAAACAACCATGCGTGAGCAGCGCCTATTATACAGATGGGGTCCGACAGCCGATCAGTTCCAGTCATTCCACCAGGAAAGAGGTACACGGCTCGTGTTGTCTGTAGTCCAGAAATGCCTAGACGGTCAATACCGTGTGCTAGGAAAGACTCTCAACAAGGGAAGTGTTCAAGCGTCTCGGAGTGAACCAAAGCGGTGTTGTTCGGACATGGAGGAGACACAGACAGAAAATGTCGATGACATGCCTCTCTCAAGATGCCCAAGGGCTACTACTGAAGTGGATGACCGGTAGCTATGGATTATGGCTCGGAGTAGCCCTGACAGCAACGCCACCATGTTGAATAATGCTTTTCGTGCAGCCACAGGACGTCGTGTTACGACTACAACTATGCGCACGACACCATGGGCCGCGGTACAGATGGGCCTAACAGCATGCCGAACACACCGCTCAGGACTGACATCACGTTCTCTTCGCTCATGAGTGTTGCATATGCCTTCAACCAGACAATCGTCCGAGGCGTGTTTGGAGGCAGCCTGGTCGGGCTGAATGCCTTAGACGCACTGTCAAGCAAGTGCAGCAAGGTGACGGTTCTCTGCTGTTTTGGGGTGGCATTAAGTGGCGCAACGTACGCCGCTGGTGGTCAAGGAAGGCGCCGTAACGGTTGTACGATACGTGAATGCCATCTTCCGACGCGGTAGTGCAACCATATCGGCAGCATATTGGCGAGGCTTTCGTCTTTATGGACAACAATTAGCACCACCATCGTGCACGTCTTGTGAATGACTTCCTTCAGGATAACGACATCGCTCGAATAAAGTGGCTAGGATGTTCTCCAGGCATGAACACTACCAAGCAGGATAGATTGAAAAAGGCCTTTTTATGGGCGACGTGACCCACCAACCACTCTGGGGTATCCACGCCGAATCGCCGTTGAGGAGTGGGAGAATCTGCACCAACAGTGCCTTGTTGAAATTGTAGATAGTATGCCACGACCAATACAGGCATGCATCAACGCAAGAGGTACCGGTTTGTACAGCAATCTGGACCACCACCACTGAAGGTCTCGCTGTATGATGGTAAAACATGCAATGTGTCGTTTTCATCAGCAATGAAAAGGGCGGATATGATGTTTATGTTGATCTCTATCCAATTTTCTGTACCGGTTCCGGAACTCTCGGAAACGAGGTAAGACTTTTTTTTACGTGTACAGCATGCGTAGGTGTTCTAACTGATCTGTTCGGTGCATTCTGTACGTCATCTTGCCACTGCTGGCTTCTCAGCTGCTCCAGGAGGAGCATCTTGTAGCCGAATATGACGGCTGTAAAGAAAGAAACACTACAGAAAGTTTCCTCTACAATATAAAAAACTGAATAGTCTTTTTCGTCCAACCAGCGCTGCACTACCGCTTCAGAATTTTGGTTACTAAACCGTATCGGTTTTCTTTTACGGTGTATGTTGCTGATAGACCTTTGCTAACCTTACAGCTGCTTCCATTTTACATTTCTTAGCTGTACAGTACGTATAAAGAGGAGTGACAATGAAACCCTTTGTTGTAAATAACTCCGAGGTGTGGTCAGATAGATTGCAGTCAACATGTAATTAGTTCTAACTCCCTGAGGAGTCTCGCAGTTCTCAGAAGCTACTGAAAGGGTGGCCAGAAAGCGAGCGCGGGTAAGTACTGTAATCACGTGATGGAACATGCGTTTAGTTTCAGACCGCAACTAAGCAGTTAAGGACTAGTAAATAATAATGTTTAAGCTAATTAAAATGTATGAATGGCTACGATAAATTACGAGTGTAAGTTGTCAACCGCCGACGGAATGCCTTCCGATCTAGTTCTGTCTTAACACTATGCTCTCGGGAAATGGTTAGTTTTCAGTCAGTCATTATTTATTGTGTCGATATTGTCAGTTTATGGTGTTTATTACAGTACAGCATAATTGTTATTTTAATGTTATTCCGAATAATTACACTTAAAACCATAGGAAGTGGAACTGCACTTTACAGAGAACACACTGATACTGGTTATGCGACTAATATAAACTTCGGGAGCTTCTCAGCAAAACAGGCACAGTAGAAAGAATCCTTCGCACACGACGACTCACTAAGATAGTCGAAGGATGAATTGTCTCAATCTCAGCATATCTCGGATGGAAAAACACGGCCACTCATACTTCACACCTCTTACACCATCTTCTACGGTCTGGCCAGACTAAGACATTTCTGGGAGTTTAGTACAAGTGTGGGGAGGGGGGATGGGGGGGGGGGGGGAGTGGTGTCAGATACCGTCCAGCAGGCGACGTGTGTCAACCTCACTAATGTTAGGTTAAATTCCGTCTCTCTCTGTGCTATAATTAATACTTGAGTGAAAAGCATCTACACTATAATATTACAGAGAAAATGTGAAAAGTGCTCTACATATAAATTAATTACGTATTATATTTTCACACAGTCACACAGTAAATTATTTGCAAATTAGTATTAATTTACTTGTATTCTCAGGCATACACTAATTTCGTATTCAAATTTGTCTTGCAGCAAAAATTGTTTGTCACGTATTGGAAACATGAATTTGTTACATGTTCTTATTTATCTTCAATAATTTTCGTAATATCGTCTACTGCAAACGGTACTTTGTCACAATTCAACGAAATATGGGAAGTATATCCAGCAGTTAACATAGCTGTAATTAAGCTGTCTATGCATCAATAAAATGTAACTGACTTTGATTTGCGTTTTATGTGATATCTCATTTCCATACCCACTGTGAATTCAGATGTTAAACATGCATTTCACAAAATTTATGAAGTGATATGAGGTTCGAATTGAATGTGTAAAATGGCTAAAACTTTAATCAAATTTTGTTTTAACATATTACTGTGTGGACCACAGAATCCACGTAACTAGAATGAAGCTTTGATATGGCACGTGATCTAGCTGAGTCGCCAGTAACGGTAGATGATTATGAATAGGATCTTGTTTTGCTTTTTTTCTAATCTTCTGCAGTCCATTTCTCTAACTTCATTAATCATTTCTAACCGTTTGGAACATAATACATGTATATAAATGGCTACCATTAGAGTAATGATAATTATTTTACGGGCTGACAGATGTAATCGCTAAATCATAGAGTCTACCGTTACCCTGAGGGCATTGGTTTTATTCAGCAATTAAAAGAAAATGTACTATCACGTCTGTGGTTCCCTCAAACCAAGTGATTTGTAGTCAGAACAAATAGTGTGCTTAAAATCCTTAACAAACAACTAAGTGATATAAAGAAGGGCTTACCTTGATGTCATATCATCATTAGTATGTCTGCAAGAACAGTGAAAGAGATATTTCATTCTGATCTGAACTCTGTCTTTGCTAACGAGAAACACTTTAATTCACTCAGTAACCAAACAAAAACTGTCAAGACGGCCCACATTATGCTTTTTAAACTGCAAACCTGTACTCAGCATCGCAAAACGGTGTAATGCTCGCCACATCCATTGTAAAGCCACAAGTCCCACCTGGGCTGTCCTAAATGGTGAGCTGAGTATTCGTTTGCTGGGTACAGGCTTGGCGAACGTGAGTTTCCTGAGCTGGGGGCTGGTGAGGATCGCAAGTTCGCTGGAACTAAGCCGAGGTATGCTTCAGCGACCACCGTGTTGTGCAACAGTGAAAAATTTTATCTCACACACAATGGTGATCTTGTCTTCACTACCTGAATCGCGAGGACGGTATAAATACCTATAAAAGTCCTCTATTTCTAGGTGTGTTGTGAACCGATACGGCACGTGGCTGTTGAGGTGGAACATTCATCGCAAGGCATTCTCTGGGGCGCTTGAAGAACCTCACTTGTATATGGCTTACCCAGGTAAGTGGAGCTGTGTGTGAGTGGAACTTTATTTTTCTAGCTGGTCATGGATCCAAAATGGAACGCTATGACTTACCTCTCTCAACTCGGAATTGAACGTGTCTGCTAATGGTGGGTATCAACAACTAATATAACAAGAGGGCTTGTGTTGCTAGTCGTCTTGACACAGGAGTTAGTTCAGAAGCTTTTGTTTTAGTAACAGAACATTTGCTGACAATCAGAATGTGTTTCTAATAGTTAAAAGTTAAAAAGGTGTTTTTAAAAAGTTTCAGCTTCTTATATTCAAAACGATTTTGGGCGGATTGCAGCACTTAAAAGTCTGTAAAGCGACTCCGAAATGGGACACGATTGGTAGGAAGCTCTAGTTCCCAGCAAGCAGTGAAGCTCCAGAGAGTTAAATGTCTTGGGTAATAAGTGATCAAATTTAGCTGTACAACACCTCGAACTACGCTAATGGTTTCGTGTTGTGCATAATTCTTGTAAATACTCCCAAAGAGGACCCGAAAGATGAGTGGGCTCCTGACAGTATCATTGACATGCAAAATATAGTGAAATGCGTAAATGTCAGTCTCTATCAAATCAGTCGCCTTTATCCTTACATCCCATAGCGCGAAACTTACTGAGCGTGTCAAGGCAGGTTTCCTTCGTTTAAACGTGCAGCCTTATGTCACCACACTAGAGCACTTTCTAAAAAAATTCCAGTGCTTTGGGCACACCACTGCAGTATGTAATGACTAAGCCACATGTGAAAAATGTGATCAAACCGCCCACGATGGCGTCAGATGTTACTTTCTTTCGATCTGTGTAATTGCTCTGTGGGCTCACTCTGTCCAGAGTAAAGTCTGCAGCGTTTACCTTCAAGAAAAGAAGATACGGGTGCTCAAAACAAGGAAGTACATCCTATACTGTGTAGCCAAGAAATATGTAAGACAATGAAGCATCTCAAATTCACTGCTTCAGTCTCAAAAATGCTATTTCGACAGCAAATGTCTCGACCGAATGGGGTTGCTATTGTCAGCTCTAGTAGCTGTGTTTGTCAGTGTACTTGCAATGCTGCTGTTATTTCAGAGCCCAAAGCTCGCATCGGAATATCAGAAAAAGTCGCAGTTATCAACAAAGGGAACTTCCGGTCGCCTCCAAAGGCAGAGTCCGGTAAACAGACCTGCGCAGCCAGTATCACTGCCCTTGTCATTCCCACGAAGGCAAAAAAAGAGCAAATGGGAAGCGCCAACCACAGGCGAAACCACGTAGTAAACTGTTACACCATATTGACCACATTCTATCTGACGTTTCTTGCTATTCTGCTTCATAGACAATGGGATATGGAATAAGCCCAAGACAATCATTTCCGCCTCGGCGGAGAGACAGGGTGAAAATATAGCTACAGTATAACAGAAGTAGGTACAGGGCACATACGGAGCAAGTGTAACTCCTATCTGAGGAACATCCCCGATGCTTTTTTTTATGTTTTTACAGGTAACACATTTTAAACTTATTCATGATCCTGTACTAAGGTTCCATAACCTCCATCACAATGATGATCTGACTGGTGTCAGGCCCAAAAGAGGAGTGAAAGGTGGACATATATAGGTGAACGGGTCATATATTTGCTGATAGTTTCAGAATGAATGGAAATATCATGTTACGAGAGCGAAGCAGTTGCGTGTGACATCTGTGGAATAGTCGGCTTACGGCAGTGACTGTAGTATCTCTGAACTTGTGAATCTTTGGCTTAGTTGCAGAGCCGTGAGTTGTCGAGTACTGGCCAGGGAGTAAGCTGGCAAAAATTTTAGCGTCGTGCATATTAGAGGATGATTTTGCTAAAGAAAGTTGTTGGTAATTATTAATCTGATGGAAACACAGACGCTGCATTTATGAAACAGAGAGAAATTTGATTTTCATCATGGATATGTTTTTTAGGTAATAAATTCTCCGGCGCGTACTGATGAAAATGTTAACGATTCTTGCAAAAGAAAAGTCCGCCTACCCATCTTAGTTTAGGTCATTTCAGTTTGCATAATTGTAAAAGCATTGTCTTGTAAGACTTTTGTAACGAAAGTAGAGTTTTTGGTTTTCTGTTTGTTTTATGTTCTTCTGTAATGAGAGTGTATAATACAGCATAGTTATTATAATGAACGGATTAGTATTTTGATTTCATGTAAGAAGTTCTTTTAATGTGATAAAATCATCCCAATATCTCTCGCCGTATTTTAGTTTTACTTTAGCTGGCACGATTTCTTCATGGTGTGCTATTGCTGTAGATTACGCTGTAATTCTTCAGGTGAGATTCTTTTCATCTTTTGTTAGTTCTTTAGTTTCTCATCTCTCGTTTCCATTGCGCAAATTCTAGGCATTTTCTTTGTAATTTGGATTTTTAATGGTCCAGTTAACAGTGTGTGTTTCATACTGTTGCTACGTAATTCCAGTGTTTCAGTCTTTTGAGAAATGCTCAATTTTATTTTGGAACTGGTTTTTGGGTACAAATTTGGATTTAATTTCCAGCACAGTGAACGCCAGTGACATTTGTCTTTATGTAAATGTGTGCACTGAGACACGCTGTTCGCAATATTAATTTCAGTTCAACCTTTTTGTAACAGAGGTCGGTACATCCAGTTTTGTGTAAAGAGCGGGCAAACATTTTAATGCTAATTAACGAACGAACTATCAAGTCAGAGCAAATAATTTTCCTTTGTCTGTCGCTGCTTCGGATTGTCCGCTAGCACTTTTGAAAAGCAGACAGATAATTTATTTTTCCTTTTGCTACAGTACACGGCAGAGCGCAAATTTTATGTACTGACAGTTCGTGTTTCTTTCCTTGAAGGTATTTTTTGTGTAACTGTTACATGTAAAATTTTTTATGCTGTCATGTGACGAATACTCATTATGAGTGACAAATATCCAGTACGTGTTATGAAGTTCCATCGGTCTAAAAATTTTACCATTGGATATTGCTGTTATGCAACGGTTACGTAATGTTTTCACTTACTGGAGATTTTAGAAATTCATTCTGAGCGATAAACCGTATTACAAGTTCAGCATTTCTGGTAGCAGTTGTCAGTCTCACTTTGTAAGGACAATGAATAGCAGACGCGTTCAGCGCAGTGACGTACAGCAACAGAACCTGACCCAACGCAGCGGAAGAGTGTCGTTTAAAACATTTAACAATGAACTGTTACTGTTTAGCATCAATACAGTAACTGACACTCTACGTTATCTAATTACTCTAGCACAGTGAAACATGCCTACACCTGATACTGAACAAAATTACGAGATAATCGATAGTTGCCAAATCGAACAAGAATCCTAAGCGATATGTCGTCAGTTTATAATATTCAAACCGGACCGCAAGCAGTGAATAACACACATAAGGATGTTGTTGTTGTTGTGGTGGTCAGTCCTGAGACTGGTCTGATGTAACTCTCTTTGCTATTCTATCCTGTGCAAGCTTCTTCATCTACCAGTACCTACTGCAACCTACATCCTTCTGAATCTGCTTAGTGTATTCATCTCTTGGTCTCCCTCTACGATTTTTACTCTCCATGCTGCCCTCCAATACTAAATTGGTGATCCCTTGATGCTTCAGAACATGTACTACCAACATATCCCTTACTCTAGTCGAGTTGTGCCACAAACTCCTCTTCTCCCCAATCCTGTTCAATACCTCCTCATTAGTTTTGTGATCTACCCATCTAATCTTCATCATTCTTCTGTAGCACCACAATTCGAAAGCTTCTATTCTCTTCTTGTCCAAACTATTTATCGTCCATGTTTCACTTCCATACGTGGCTACACTCTATGCAAATACTTTCAGAAATGTCTTCCTGACACTTAAATCTATACTCGATGTTAACAAATTTCTCTTCTTCAGAAACGCTTTGCATGCCATTGCCAGTCTACATTTTATATCGTCTCTACTTCGACCATCATCAATTATTTTGCTCCCCAAATAGCAAAACTCCTTTACTACTTTAAGTGTCTCATTTCCTAATCTAGTTCCCTCAGCATCACCCGACTTAAATCGACTACGTTCCATTATCCTCGTTTTGCTTTTGTTCATGTTCATATTATACACTCCTGGAAATGGAAAAAAGAACACATTGACACCGGTGTGTCAGACCCACCATACTTGCTCCGGACACTGCGAGGGGGCTGTACAAGCAATGATCACACGCACGGCATAGCGGACACACCAGGAACCGCGGTGTTGGCCGTCGAATGGCGCTAGCTGCGCAGCATTTGTGCACCGCCGCCGTCAGTGTCAGCCAGTTTGCGTGGCATACGGAGCTCCATCGCAGTCTTTAACACTGGTAGCATGCCGTGACAGCGTGGACGTGAACCGTATGTGCAGTTGACGGACTTTGAGCGAGGGCGTATAGTGGGCACGCGGGAGGCCGGGTGGACGTACCGCCGAATTGCTCAACACGTGGGGCGTGAGGTCTCCACAGTACATCGATGTTGTCGCCAGTGGTCGGCGGAAGGTGCACGTGCCCGTCGACCTGGGCTCCCGCAGCGACGCACGGATGCACGCCAAGACCGTAGGATCCTACGCAGTGCCGTAGGGGACCGCACCGCCACTTCCCAGCAAATTAGGGACACTGTTGCTCCTGGGGTATCGGCGAGGACCATTCGCAACCGTCTCCATGAAGCTGGGCCACGGTCCCGCACACCGTTAGGCCGTCTTCCGCTCACGCCCCAACATCGTGCAGCCCGCCTCCAGTGGTGTCGCGACAGGCGTGAATGGAGGGACGAATGGAGACGTGTCGTCTTCAGCGATGAGAGTCGCTTCTGCCTAGGTGCCAATGATGGTCGTATGCGTGTTTGGCGCCGTGCAGGTGAGCGCCACAATCAGGACTGCATACGAGCGAGGCACACAGGGCCAACACCCGGCATCATGGTGTGGGGAGCGATCTCCTACACTGGCCGTACACCTCTGGTGATCGTCGAGGGGACACTGAATAGTGCACGGTACATCCAAACCGTCATCGAACCCATCGTTCTACCTTTCCTAGACCGGCAAGAGAACTTGCTGTTCCAACAGGAAAATGCACGTCCGCATGTATCCCGTGCCACCCAACGTGCTCTAGAAGGTGTAAGTCAACTACCCTAGCCAGCAAGATCTCCGGATCTGTCCCCCATTGAGCATGTTTGGGACTGGATGAAGCGTCGTCTCACGCGGTCTGCACGTCCAGCACGAACGCTGGTCCAACTGAGGCGCCAGGTGGAAATGGCATGGCAAGCCGTTCCACAGGACTACATCCAGCATCCAGATCGTCTCCATGGGAGAATAGCAGCCTGCATTGCTGCGAAAGGTGGATATACACTGTACTAGTGCCGACATTGTGCATGCTCTGTTGCTTGTGTGTATGTGCCTGTGGTTCTGTCAGTGTGATCATGTGATGTATCTGACCCCAGGAATGTGTCAATAAAGTTTTCCCTTCCTGGGACAATGAATTCACGGTGTTCTTATTTCAATTTCCAGGTGTGTATCTCCTGATAACGACGTCCTCTTGAGTAGTCCCCACCCGGAGATCCGAATGGGGGACCATTTTACCTCCGGAATATTTTACCCAAGAGGACGCCATCATCTTTTAACCATACAGTAAAGTTGCATGTCTTCGGAAAAAATTACGGCTATAGTTTCTCCTTGCTTTCAGCAGTTCGCTGTACCAGCTCAGCAAGGCCATTTTGGTTAGTGTTACAAGGCCATGTCAGTCAATAATGCAGACTGTTGCCCCTGCAACAACTGAAAGGCCTGCTGCCCCTCTTCAGGAACCGCACGTTTGTCTGGCCTCTCAACAGATACTCCTCGTTGTGGTTGCACCTACGGTACGGCTACCTGTACCGCTGAGGCACGCAAGCCTCCCTATCAACGGCAAGTTCCATGGATATGCAGTTGAATACACAGATGCAGGTTTCGCATCGTTTGTTTCCGGTAGACTGGACTCTATGTCACTATGTCGAACAATGTGACATTAATGTTTCAAACCTTACTGCAACAGCTTAAACAGTGTGAACTGCGACAAAAACGAACAAGAGAACAGAGCAAACAGAGGCAAGAAAAAATAATGCACAGTCTCAACAGTTGAGAGGAGACCGTTAAAAGTCACAAGAACAAGCTAATTAGCTTTTCAAGCAGATACAAGAAAAAATAGAAAGATTATCAGGTGAACTCAGGGAAGAAATAAAGAAAAATTTTCGACTAATGTTTGACGGTGTTGGTAATCGATAACACATTTTAGAAACCGACATTCACCAATTCGTAACACACAAAGAACCTGCCGCTCAGAAATAATGGCTAAACTTAGCGGGGTCTTCCGCAACGAAACAGTTACCGAAGTAAAAGACCATCATTATTACAAGAGAATGTTAATGAAATAACCGAAAAATTCGGAGCCTTATACATACGATCAGAAGTACAGAAGAACAAATAAGTAACATATCCGACAAAATAGATGAACATAAACACAAAACTGACTAATTTGTCTGCCAACAGTGATCGAGATTACGATGGCACAGTGCTTGTGCATTTCGCGGATTTCAATGAAACTCAGATATAAATCAATAAATAAAAAAAGAATGATACTGCAAACCATACAGTCAAAACTTCCGCATATTGAACAAAACAATAATATTCATAGACAAAGTTTGTACCTAGTAACACAAGTGCACACTATGAAAATCTAGGCGATAATAGTAACATGTGGCGTTTGGGAGATTGCCAATGTGAACCGTTTCACAAATCAAGACATGCCAGCGAATAGAGCGCTTGGTGCAAATGCGAAAACGCTGCGCCATGACGCAAGGAAACATTTGATTAAGCCGCCCAGAGTTGCCGCGCGGTTTGAGGCACCATGTCACGGACTGTGCGGCCCCTCCCGCCGGAGGTTCGAGTCCTCCCTCGATCATTGGCGTGTGTGTTGTTCTTAGCATAAGTTAGTTTAAGTTAGTTTAGGTAGTGTGTAAATCTAGGGACCGGTGACCTCAGCAGTTTGGTCCCTTAGGAATTCACATCCATTTGACCATTTGATTACAAACACTTCCTCACCGAACGAAAATTCCAAGTTTTCCGAAATTTCACTAACAAAATACTTCCTAGGACGTGGCTGGATCAATTTATCTATGCGTTACCACCAAACTATCCACTTGAACACATGCTAGAATTCGTGTGGGTATATCTAGAGAATGATCCAGCAGTCAGAATGCGATCGATCACAAGAGGACTTTTACGAGGCGTTTTAGCTGCATTCTTTCCTACATCAAAGCAGGATAGAATCAACATAGTATTATCATGTTGAACAACTTTGAGCACTCGGAATTCTCACGTCCTGTACAGTATTTTGAAGACATAATACGGCGGAACCAATGCCTGTACATCCGCACAGCACACATCAGTTAGTTACAATTTGCCTCACGAAATTACCAACCCATTTACATCAAATAATATTGGCGATCTGGTGTAAGGACAATTTAGAAGAATTTTTGAGCCTTTTGCAAGAGTTGGAATTAGACAGTGATCATGCTCTAACAGTAAATAAGCTGATCACAAGTTTGATAATTACGATTGCTCATAATCACGAATGACAACAGGAACAACGGTAGATCACATAATAAATTTCATGCTAAGAACACTAAGAGACGCGATCAAAGACACCATCCTTACGAGACCTAAGTCTGTCACCAAAACAACTACGAAGATAGGTGCAATTTCCCAAGCCACGATTCAAATTCTTAATTCGCAAATAAACATCGTTTTGGAAACAGTCATAAATATAATAACAGCCACAATAATAATCACAGACTTTCATTTTATCAGCAATGTAATCAGCTGGATCGAAGCAACACCTAACATAACCATGTAAATTCAGGTAACAACAAATATCAGAGTGACAGTAAGCAAAACAAGTCTGTATGACAAAACTCTGGTAGATCGTCACCACAACGAAGGGTAGAGGCAGTCAAAGTTAGATCACCGACGTCTACCGAATGTCAGAGTAAAAAGGAGAAACAGTGACTTCCGGTCCAAGTAGCTGAAAGGGAAAGACAGTGAGCATACGACTCTGCTGCCGTAACTATTAACTTGAAACAATTCGAAGATATTAGTGACATTCTGCTTCAGGAAAACGAAGTTTGACCTAAACAAACTGTATACCCCGTAATCAACATTTGCATCGCTAGTAATAATTTTATCGCAATTTTTGACTCAGGTAGCGCAGTATTAGTTATCAGCGGGTCATCATATTACAAAGGTACGCTGGCCGTGGTGGCCGAGCGGTTCTAGGCGCTTCAGTCCGGAACCGCGCGACTGCTACGGTCGCAGGCTCGAATCTTGCCTCGGGCATGGATGTGTCTGATGCTCTTAGGTTAGTTAGGTTTAAGTAGTTCTAAGTTCTAGGGGACTGATGACCTCAGATATTAAGTCCCATAGTGCTCAGAGCCATTTGAAGCATTTTGATTACAAAGGTACAAAAACAATACTTTGCCCAACACTCCTCTTAGAAAAATTAAAATACAAAGTGTCATTTGAGGAAAAACTGTTGGTGTTAAACTTCAGACCTTTTTGGAAGTTACTTGTCAGTGACATAGTTTTGCTATGAACTTTCTCATTGCACCGTTGCTCTCTACTCAAATAGTTTTAGGGGTCAATTTTTTAAATCAATACAAAGCAGTAATGAAGTTCATTGATGCAGAAATTAATCTAACAATTTTGGATCAATATGTCGTTTTAAAATTTTGAAGATCTGTTAACGTCACAAGAAGAAGAGATCAACTGCCTACGTTAGCTGTAGCGTGATTCTTTTCAATGCTCACCCGATGCTTTTGAAAGTAATACAGCTTATAATTGTCATCGATAGTTAAGATCATGTATTCAATGTAAGTACACAAATCCAGCAAAAGATCGAGGAAGCAGAGAACTGTGATGAACCTGACAGGAAAGACCTTACCGAAATTTTATAAGGACATGCAGTAGCGTTTACATATAGACTCGGCACCATCGGAGGGTTTCAATACCAGTTTTAGGTTAGAGAGCACATCAAATTTCATTTCAGACATTGTGTAATACTGGTTCATTACCGACAAAAGGTGAAGGCTGAAATACAGTCAATGTTAGAAAACGGTGTTATTGAACCAGCTGTCAGTTCACTGCATGTCATTAAATTAAAAAAAAAAGATATTGCTGTTAGGTTAGCCTTGGACTCATGTCAGATCAGTATAGTCATTCTTCTGGAAACCGACAGACCCCAAACAATTAACGAACTGTTGCAAAATTTCTATGGCATACAAGTATAGTCATCTGTAGATTTATTCTCAATTTTTTGGCAAATAGAGTTACATCTTGGTTGTAGGAAGTACACAGCCTTTTTATGCTTTGGGATGTATTACCAGTTCTGTAAACTGCCTTTCGGTTTAAACACTTGACCAGCAACATTTATTGGTGGACTAAACACTATTCTTCCAGACCATCTAAAGAGACACATTACCACCTACGTCGATGACATTTTGATAGCAGATCCAACTAGATCAACACATAACAGAATCTTAGAAAATTTGTTGCACATTTCTGAATATTCAGGTTTGAGAATAAACCAAGAAAGATCACATTTTCAAATGACAAGTGTAAAATTTTTAGGCATTTCATTTCACCAGAAGGTATTGCACCTGTCCCTGAAAAATTAAAAGCAGTCAGAGCAATTCCACCACCCACTACTAAACTATAAGGCAGAAGATTGTTAGGAGCAGTAAATTTTTACAATAGATTTTTGAAATTGAAAATTTTGATTAAACCAACAATATGTTCTTTGACAGGCAAAAAACACCATTTGGCTCCGGAGTGATCAAGCACAATTAGAGTTCGATACGCTGAATCAGTCACTGCTCACCACATCTATTTTAGCTCATCCTGGTCTCTCAAAAGATGTCTGATTGTCTACAGATTCTTCCAAAATACTACTCAGAGCTCATCTTTTCCTAGGGCACATTGAGGACGGAATCATTTTGCAAAAGGGTATTGCATTTGCAGTAGAGTGTTAAGTAAATCAGAAAGAAATTAATTAATCACAGAATTAGAGGCCTTAGCCATCGTCTGGGCATTTACGAAATTTAGGCACTATTTACTTGGCAAGCATAGAAAAGTTTATTCAGACCATAAAGCCTTACAGATTTTAATGACCTCCAAGCTAAACCTTGAAAGATTACGGCATTGGACACTGAACTTGCAGGAATATAATTTTACTATCTGTTACATTCCAGGAAAAGACAACATCGATGCTGATGCTTATTATGGGCCATTTGCTATTTTAACAACATGGAGTAAAGAACACGAAAAGTACTTGCTAAGAATAAACTCTGCCAAAAAGCCAAACCTTACACATCTCACATTGTGCTCCACTGTTTCCAAGCATACCATAGAAGCTAAAAGTATTAGCAGCCATAGATTTACTAGTTAGATCCAGAAATGGTTTTTATTATGTTATCATCGCAGTGGAGTTGACATCCAGATTTCTATCACTAACCGTTTTTCGTAAGGCTTCAGCTAAAACAGTGTCCAAAGTTATCATTAAGAACCTTGTACTCCATGAAGGACACGTTGACAAGGTCATATCGGAAAAAAGTCTTCAATTTTGATCCAGTTTTTGGTTATGTACGTTAAAGAGTACAAGATCCAGCCAGTATGTATATAATTATATTCTGCACATTCAAAACCATCAAAACGTATAATGAAAGAGATTAACAAGTTGTGCAGTCTCTATTGCCACTCTCGACACAGAAAGTGGGACAGATATATCACTTTATTTCACGATATGTTAAATGAACTTCCTCATGACTCAACTCCTTTGCCATCAGTCTTAGTGTTAAAGAACCAACAGCTGTCAGACAAAATCAAAGCACACACACAGTTCCGTCATATTAGAAAATTACAGCACAATGATGTCATACAACTAGCCTCACCAAATACTGTAAAACTCAGGAAATTTCATAATATGAAGGCACATGTCGGGAAACTGCACGTAGGACACAAAGTTTTGGTCATGTCTAATCTGATATCAAGTAAAGGTAAGTGACATAGTCAGTTTGGTGTTTGCACTTTCAAAAGTGTTGGAAAGAATGACGTAAGGAGAGGTTTGTTATACTGGTTGACTTAAGTGTTGTTAACAGTTGAAGCTCACTGTCTTTAAATATCTTTGATGTGACACCTAAGTCGACACTGGAACGCAGATACAGTACCTGTGTACTTTACTTTTCCGTTTTCCATGAATGCCGAATTCACAAAATCAAATCGGGAGAGATAGTTCACGCAGGAGTCCCACTTCTACCTATATAGGCACAGCATACGGGACGGGATGGAGTGCAACCGCAGAACAGCTTTCGCATCTGCATGCACTTAAGATTGTAGCAAAGTCACGAATGCAAGCAGACGCGACTTGGCACTTGGGTAGCAGTATATTATCTTGAGGAAATGTGCCGAGAATTTGAAGAAAATATGAGGAATGGAGGAAACGGTATAGATTGAAGAACAGTAAAAAACTTTTTTAACAAACGCAAAACAACAAACTCAAATACAGTAGAAGACAAAAAGGGAAAAATGCTGTTTGGTGAAAAAGTGGTGAAGGGATGGAAAGAATACATTGGGAACTTATATGACGGGCCGTCTTCATCTGAGGAAGTAACAGGAAAGGAAGAGGATGCATGACGAAGATGACAAAGGAGACTACACTGTCCAAGAAGAATTTTGGAAAGCTCTTAAAGATTTACTGGAGAACAAAACAACGGGTACTGATGAAACCCCTGCAGAACTAATCAAGAATGTTCATAACAAATGAGAATGATGGACCTGAGACCTATTAGATCGATCTATACTGAAGAGCCAAAGAAAGTGGTACACCTGCCTAATATCGTGCAGGGTCCCCGAGAGCACGCAGAAGTGCCGTAACAGGACGTAACATGAACTCGGTGACGTCTGAAGTAGTGCCGGAGGAAACTGACACCATAAATCCTCGAGCGCTGTCCATAAATCCGCAGGAGTACGAGGGGACGGATATCTCTTTCGAACTGCACGTTGCAAGGCGTCCCAGATATGCTCAATAATGTTCATGTCAGGGGAGTTTAGTGACCTTCGGAAATGTTTAAACTCAGAAGATTGTTCCTGCAGCCACTTTGTAGCAATTCTGGACATATGGCGTGTCGCATTGTCCTGTTGGAATTGCCCAAGGCCGTCGGAATGCATAATGGACATGAACGAAAGCAGATGATCAGACAGGATGCTTACGTACGTGCACCTGTCACAGTAGTATCTAGACGCATCAGGGGTCTCATATCACTCCGACTGCACACGCCCAACACCATTACAGAGTCTCCACCAGCTTGAACAGTCCCCTGCCTACATGTAGAGTCCATCTGTTCATGAGGTTGTGTCCATACCAGTACACGTCCATCCGCTCGATACATTTTGAAATGATACTCGCCCGATCAGGCAACATGATTCGAGGCATCAACAATTCAATGTCGGTGTTGATGGGCCCAGGCGAGGCGTAAAGCCTTGTGTCGTGCAGTCATCAAGGGTGCACGGGTGAGCCCTTGGCTCCGGAAGCCCATATCGATGATGTTTCGTTAAATAGTTCACTCACTAACATGTGTTGATGGCCCAGCACTGAAAGCTGGAGCAATTTGCGGAAGGGCTGCACTTCTGTCACGCTGAACGATTCTCTTCAGTTGTCGTTCGTCCCTTTCTTGCAGGAACTTTTTCCGGCCGCCGAGATGTTGGAGATTTGATATTTTACCGGATTCCTGATATTCACTGTCCACTCGTGAAATAGTCGTACGGGAAAATCCCCACCTCATCGCTACATCGGAAATGCTGTGTCCCATCGTTCGTGCGCCGACTATAACACCGCGTTGAAACACATTTAATTCTTGATATCCTGCCATTGTAGCAACAGTAATCAATCTAACAACTGCGCCAGACACTTGTTGTCTTATATAGGCGTTGTCGACCGCAGCGCCGTAGTCTGCCTGTAAACATATCTCTGTATTTGAATACCCACGTCTGTACCAGTTTCTTTGGTGCTTCAGTATATAACACAGAGATACCAATCGGCTTCTAGGAACGCATCATAGTGCCTATACCGAAGAAACGTGAACCGCAGCAAACCTTAAGTCCGTTGACGGTGGCGTAAAAAATTCTCATAAGGTTAATTCTGAGAGTAATTCAACTAAAGGTGGAAGACAGGCTGAGCGAAGATCAATTTGTATTCAGAAGGGGATTAGGACCATGATAAGCAATTCTGGAATACAGGAAAAGGTATTTGATAGTGTTATCTGGCAAGAGAGATAGTTAGTTAGCTAGTTATGTCATTTTCCGCAGATCATTTTCCCGTTTATTTTACCGAGATGATGTGGAACAAGTCAGATTAATATATATATATATATATATATATATATATATATATATATATGCAACTACAATTAGAGGTACTTTTTTTTACTATTTCTGAGACAGAAACTCGTCCATGGAGTAGAGGGAGTTGTCCAAAAGATATGATTTTAAGTTTCTCTGCAGGAATGTGATAGCGCCGCTATCAAACACTGTCTCTATCGCCTGTATTTATATCAGTTATAATATACCGAAGCATTGTAATTATTTTACCAGTCTGATAAAAATCGAAGAAGGCAGCAGCCACCTGAGAAATGCTGACAAATATCCTTTGAGATATTGCGAAGAAATGACATGTTGAAACCATCTGCATTATTACAGGTCTCTGGTGCTAGAGAATGAGTCCGTAAATACTGTGTAATGTATCGGACCTTTCATCTAACACACTATTATACTATACTTTTATATCTAACACGCAGCACATTAGAAAGCTGTACGAGTAATTCGTCACAAATCGGCATCTACGCAACTGAAGATAAGGGAAATAGGTAACAAGAAGCTTTTCCTGTCTTTCCCTAACTACATACGTATCAGTGATGCAATGGATGTAGCAAGCAACCTCAAGCGTATGAAAGTATTACGCCTGCGGCCTTTCAGTAATAACTTTCGCTAAGCGCTTTAACCCACTCGGCACCGTTATTGAATATAGCGGCCGTTAACTCTGCCCATGTTATCGAATGAAATGTGTAACGTGTAAATATGTGAACTATAACCTTAATACCAATTAATGTGCATTTGCCAGCTCATATATTGGAATTACCAGCGATATTAACGTCCCAGCTACCGATGGGGTTGTGATGAACCTCATACCTCCGCATATGCTAACGCGCAAGCGGCCACGTGCACGACGGTACACTAGGTCGGAACTCCACCTATGTTGTCAAATAACTGAACAATGCTTACAGCAAATAAAAGGTTGGGCAAACATATTCGGTTAGGGCATTTAACAAATTCGCTTTATTCACATAAATTTCTGTCCAGTATTGTCGACGCATGGTTAACAACGTATTCATGCGCACGACTTCGGAGCGGGAGCGAAATCACTTCCACTCTCTGAGCAGTTCTTGCCGGTAATGTATTTTTGTACCATTTATGATTTTAAATACCTCCAGATATTTACATCGTTTGTAACGTCCCCTTTGGAAAATTATTAATTACTGTGATGGTAAACCTCTTACGTTACTTGATTTTCAAACAGCTGAGCACGTTCAGTTTTACCAGCACCGTAATTTATAATTTTCCGAAGGGGACGTTACATTCAGTTTTTCTCAGCTTTTTCAAAATCAAATAACGTAAGAGGTTTACCGGCACAGTAGTTCATAAATTTTTCGAAGGGGATGTTTTACGTTGAACGTTATTGGATGGTAAGTGTATGTAGTGAAAACGGAGTCAAACTTCAAACTACAGAAGACTCTGTGTTCCTAAGAGCTATGCTGCCCAACAAACAATTAAATTCTTATCACATCAAGATTGAAACATCCCTCCTAGACGCGTGTCGATTGATGAACACTCACCCATGTTTTAGATTACGGAGTTTTTTATGTTGTTTCAGTGTGTGATAAGCGTAATATTTCATTAAGTGCTAAATGTAGTGTTATTTTTCTTTTTCCTTTATTGTATTTCGATTTCCCCCCCCCCCCCCCCAAGGGGGCGGGCTGGCAGCTGCTTAGTACGCCGCTCTTCAGCCTACTGAATTTGTTTTAAAAAGATGAAGATAATAAAAACCGGCGATAAAATCGGTGACTGAATTGGTAAAATGGCGGAAAATCGTGGAACTTAAAACATAAAACAAAGGGTTGATGTTGCTAATAAAATACATATGAAGCAGTCAGATACAAGAATAGACATACAATTTAAAAAGAAAACATGGTGATAGTCTGGTTTCTGTTCACAAGAGTTATAAAATTTACACCCAGCGACAGCATGGCTCTGTTCGCAACACTTTGGAAAGATGAGCAACACTGAATATTCACTTGAACACTGCTCTTAAAATTTTTCACAAATATGATATACCACAGCCTATGGCAGATGGGGGGGGGGGGCGATCAAAAACGAAATGGAGGGGAGGGGGGAAAGGAGCCGATGGCAGACAAGGACCCATAAGAGGTGGGCAGCTGCTTGACAGACGAAACAGGGGATGGGGAAAGGCAGAGGATGGGTATTCCAAAGGACTCTGGGGGGGGGGGGGGGGAGGGACGCAGAGAGACGTTAGGTGGGGAAAAAAAATGATGGAAAGGGGGGAAAAGGGGAGCCCGGGGAAAGGACATTAAAGGAGGGGGGTGAGGATCAGGGTTGATAGGAGGGATAAATGGAGGGAGAGAGGGCACCATCCAGGAGGGGGAGTTAATGGAAGCCACCTTGGGAAAGGAGATGAAGGGTGTAGAGAGGGAGGGTAGGGGGGACACAACAGTATAGGCGTGGCAGAGGATGGGGATTGCAGAGGTGAGGAGCAACCAGAGGTTGAGGGGAATCAAGGCAGCAGGAGGTGTAACTATGTGGATATGATCGAGGAATAGGAGCTGATGGGGGAAAGGAATGAGGTTCTAGAGGATCTACGTGGGGGATGGGAGATGTATACAGAAAGCGAGGTGGAGTGCACAGCGCTTGAGGATCTGGAGGGACTTATAGAATTTCGGGGGGAAGATATACAGGTGTGACTAGCATAACAGAGCAGGGGATGGATTAAGGATTTGTAGGTGTGGAGGATGGTAGAAGGGTGCAACCCTATGTCCGGCCATAGAGAATTTTGAAGAGTCGGAGGCGGTTGTGGGCTTTGGATTGGATGGAGCAGAGATGAGGGATCCAGGTGAGGTGACAGTCAATGGTGAGGTCAAGGTAGGTGAGGGTGGGGGAGAATGTAGCGTTATGCTGCACCTTGATGTATAAATGGACTCTCAGAGCGTGTGTTTACTCTGAGTGTTGCAATGAAATTATTTTGGAACGGGGCAGAATCTAACATAAGAATGACACAACAAATGCATGTGTAAGGAACATTACCACTAACGGAAATAAGAACCTATGGATCGTTTGTGTGTCATCTTAAATGCGTCACTCGACACAGAAGATGAGAACCAGACAAAGTCCATCCGATGCAGTACACTTTGCGCAGTGTAGTTATTGGTCCGGCTTCCAGAGGGCAGCACTGGCTCATACAACTGGCGACAGACCTGGATGCAGATGTTTATTGCAGTGGGACGTGACAGGCTGCTGGGCAACCCGTCAAGTGCAAATTGTTCATTTCGCTGCAGTTTTGCTTTGCACATCATACACGACTGGCACTGATGGTACACGTAAGAGCCTCTAGATTCGCCGTACTTTTAAACAGATATTTATATATACGTAGCTGGCCGGAGTGGCCGTGCGGTTCTAGGCGCTACAGTCTGGAATCGAGCGATCACTGCGCTCGCAGGTTCGAATCCTGCCTCGGGCATGGATGTGTGTGACGTCCTTAGGTTAGTTAGGTTTAATTAATTCTAAGTTCTAAGCGACTGATGACCTCAGAAGTTAAGTCGCATCGTGCTCAGAGCCACTTTATATACACGTAGTACGAAAGGTCCTTTGTAGAGTTAAGCCACTGACGACGGACGTTTGTACACTACAGTAGTTTCTTATATTGTTGTTCTTATCAATTATTAAAAGAAAATAAGTTATTAAGAAGCACTCACGCCCACACCCACACATAGCTCCATGGAGTTTTGCCCCTTCCACCGACAAACGTACATGTAAATGGAAATACGAACACAAACATACTAGCACCAATCGAACCCACTCAAAAGGGGCCAAATTTAGTGGCCGTCGATTACATATAAAATGGCGAAAAAATGTCAAAGTGGAATGCAACAAGCAAGAATCGCCCAAAAATTTGTACCAATTAAAATCGTCAAAGAGAAAGGAGATTTCGCAAACGAATACCTATAAAGCAACACGACAAAAGAAAAAACTAGCGCATTACTCTGTGCAGATTTATTGTAGTTAGCTGAAACTGGGCAGTTTACTGACACATAAAAAACACTTTAAATACAAAAGATGGAAAAATTCGTATGAAGAAACCTAATAAACAATTTCACAAGACTGATAGAAGGTCCATTTAAACAAGAATAATTGTCAAATTTGACGTATGTTACCATTTCTTCTCTGACTATGTATTTCTTTTAGTTTAAAATTAGGTTCCAGTTCTCCGATTGAGGTAGTAACCAGACAGAAGACAGCTGTTAATGGTCTCTTTCTGGGCGTTTTCAATCACTACCGAGGCTGCAAATGCATGCAGGGCACAGCATTAGTAGGGAGTGTTCATTGGAGTGAGAAGCGTAGATTTGCAGCTTCCGGGATTATTGAAAACGCCAAAGAACCAACATTATTAGGTTTACACTATAGTAGACAAGTGCACCACAGGATTGTAGCTGATGGCCTGTTGCATTTGCTTTTACTGCAGGCCTGTGACTGTAATAGGTACACAGTCACAGAAAATATATTTAGACATATAGACATAGTTTAAATTACATAGCTCCACAGTGAGCAGATTTCCAGAGATGCTGTATATGTAATCCAAAAGTAGAATAAAATAGATATAAATATAATGTAAACTGTAGCCTTAACCCTGGAAACCCGGGTTAGTTTATTTACTCCACTGTAGATTCCTCTTCCTGTCCCGCAGGAACGTTGAATGTTACATTGCATCTTTGAACGTTGCTTTGTTTTGTCAGAGATAACTTCTTCTGAGCTTTAGCTGTAAATGGTTGGTTATTATGTAGTATATCTTAGAATATGTTTCTTCTTTGGATCTACACTCAAGGAATTTATTTGATACTAATGTGGACCAAAAACTACACTGTCAGCTCGGACTGCTGAAATCTGAAGTGAGTCGTCTACTATGTGATAGCAGAGCAGGTAAGCGAAAAATCGTGGTCTCTCAGCCGATGTATGGTAACTCACTCTGTTCTGGCGACTTGAGGAGGATAGATGTATTATATAAAAAACGGAGCTAGGATGTGCCGCTTGTCTACAGTGCGTCATCTCACTGTTCGGTCAGAGAGCCATGCAACTGCGGGAGGACGAGTGTCTGGTAACGAGGGCACTAAGCTACCAACTGTCCGTCCGAGCTATACATCATGTCGGCCACTCTTACAGGATAAGTCGACTTGATTAATCTTCGAATAGAACACAGTTCAAGAATTCATGGTTTCACAATGCGGCTAGAAGCCCCTCCCTCCCCCGCCCTTTCCCCAACCCCAAAATGAGATTCTTGTAGCGTACAAATCTCTATACGACATATTTTAACTAAGTTCATTTAATATTGCTATAAGGCGACCTTCCACTCTTATCTTACCTGACGACAACATGAAGATTGTAAGACTCAAAGTTTGTGTAGTCTCTGGACTCCTGCCTAAGCGTTTATGCTAGAGGATTCAGTCTGTTGAAGAATGGTTGGCTCATCCTGTGTTTTCTGTGTAACTTTTAGAAATGCCTACAATCATGATTTTAGCATGGCTATGTGTGTGTGTATGTATATGTATCGTGGGGAGAACAGGATCAATTTTTAGTGCGTCCAAACAAACATAAAACGGACGTCAATAATTGTACACAAAGTTTTCACTTCTATAGCATAATGTTGTGGTGACCTGAACAACACAAACTTACAAGTGTTATCATACCATATACGAGTAACGGGGCGCCTTTGACGTCTGGAACGGCAGGTCATATGGACGGAAAATATCTTTTCTTGTCCAGGAAAGCAGTAATGTCTTGTCTGAATATATTAGCACATGGGTAGAAATCTCAGAAAGTATATTTATAATGTATTTGTAATAGATCAACTTCAACAGTTAAAGATTTTGATTATAGCTACGAAGAGAAGCCATCAGAATATCTTCAAGACATCAGTTTTCAATGTTTGGTGAGTTGTCAAAGAAATGAATACTATTAACTGTCACGAAGAGCAAACCTGTGGACAAAATTATGTCTCCGTAATTTATTTTTATACCAAGACACTGTCATTACTATAAACAAATACGTCTAGCTATCCAGACCGACCATCTAAACTTTCCATATCGATGTCACGCCTGATGTGAATCAGTGATATGAACTCTAAATTAGATAAGGAAAGAAAAGTATAAATTTTCTCAACTGCACAGTTTCGTATAAATCCATACTTAAGTAACTGCACAGTTATATTTTGAGCCCGTCTGTCCAAAATCGTCGGTCGTTGGCTGAACTGCCTTACAAAATTAATTTTACGCCACGTGTTACTTTTTAATTTTGGGATGCTGCTTTATAGTTAAAAGCTAGTAATTCATACGTACAGATACTCTCGGCGTGGGTAATCTATGCTGGTATTGTTGAAAATTACCAAAACTAATTAAGACACAATAGTTTCATGTCCTCTCAATGAACTATAAGCTAGTCATCACTAAAACACCAGACTGTCCTTCTGTTACTGCAGACCTACAAGAGAAGAAGCCTGCAAACATTTCTTCTCAAATTCCGGTAAATAAATGAACTACAAACGTGTGAAGCACTCAGAAGACATGTTCTGGTTATAATATACCTTCGTACAGGTACAAATCATCCACGAATATATGTGAACTAGTAGAGCTATAGTTAGAGCTACAGTTCTCTGCTGCATTATTACTATTCACGCTTAGTGTTGCTACCAGTCATGGTATGATACAGAAGGACGTGGACAGCATCACATGTTGAGTGATAACTGTGAAGGGCACGGAGATGTCGCGCATTCGCGTGAGACAGCGTAAACAGTGCCTAACAGAATTTGAAAGGGGCCTCAGGGTGAGTCTCCATTGTGGCCGACTGATCGAATCGTATGATATCCAGATTAGTGGGGCATTCGGTTGATATCGGCAAACTGTCGTACTCCGTGGGACCGTGACGGCAGGCACAGTCGTCGTCAAGGTCCCCGTAGACCACGTCGGAGCCCAAGTGAGCATTGCAGTATTGTACGCCAAGCACATAGTAAATTGTTCATATCTGCACTTGGCATCGGATAGGAAGTAATAGACGTTTTTTTTTCACTAGCTGCTTATTTTTTATGACCCACCGTCTAATTTCTTTTGGTGGATCGTATGTTGCCACTTAGCCGCTGTGACTGGGTCCGGAGTCCGGTGTGACTGAAAGTAACACCACCCCAGCTCCCGTTCCCACTCCACGAAACATTCTTTGACACCCTGCACCATTACTGGGAGACTAGCAGCAGCCAAACTTGAGTCTTATCGTCCCATGCCTAGTCTGCCGTTAACACTATGACATAAGCGGTCGCGTTTTGAGCTGATGCATGGCGTCGCATTGTGTTCAGTGATGAAATACAGTACTGCACTACCGCGGATGACCCTCATTCGCGTGTTACCCCTGGAGTTACGGAGTGGGGTCATCGGATATGACTTCAGGTCACGGTTGGTAGTGACTAAGCGAATTCTGTAGATACAAGGGTACGTCACGAACATCTTACGTTCTCATTTGTTACTCTTCATTGGACTGCATCATGGTGCCATTTTTCAACAGGGCAATGCTGATAGTCACATAGCACTTGTTTCTATGAACTTACTGCCTGACTGTGAAGTACTCTCGTGGTCATCACGATCCTCAGATATGTCTCCGATAGAAAATTTGTCGAACCAGCTTGGACGTGAAACCTGCCCCAGTGATAATATCCGTGGTTCAAGGACCAGTTACATTTGTGGGGCAACTTGCCTCAGGAGAGGATAAAAAGACTTCATGACACACTTCCCAACCGAGTCAGTGTGTGAATCCAGTCCAGCGGAAGTGCAGCGTGATAGAAAGTTCTTTGTAAATTTGTCTCCATTTTATAATCACTACAACAATATCATAAACTGTCTCAACCAACGAAGTTCCTTTTGGTTTCCTCCTTCATTTCTGGGCACTTAACTTATTTTCCCAAGTAGTGCAGTTTCGAAGAAATTTGATCCAAATCTTACATTATTTTTAATTCCAACGTCAAACTGAGTGCTACCTCGTGTCGAAGCTTGCGATTTCATACCATCGTAAAGAGAAACGTCATGTCAGGGAAAAAAGAAATCGAAAGTTCTTCAATGACAGTAACGATATAAACGGGTGTTAAATTTTTTATGTTGACAAATATTGGCAGAAAATCGTTTATTTTACTCTTTTAGTAGCCGTGTGCCAATTACTATCCTCTCAGCCCCTGCGGTACAAATTCTTAAACATCTGCAAAATTGTCCCTATTTTTTGACACGTTCTGTCTTTTGTCTATGCGTGCCTTCAGTATTCTCCGTAAAGAAGTGGATTACTCACTCTCTCTTCGTTTGGGAACAACATTTTTTAAAGTAACCAACCTTCCACATATGTGAATTATATACAGAACATAAACTTACGTTTGCCTTTCAGCCGCCCGCCGGAGTCGCCGTGCGGTTCTAGGGGCTACAGTCTGGAGCCGAGCCGCAAGTTCGAATCCTGCCTCGGGCATGGATGTGTGTAATCTCCGTAGGTTAGTTAGGTTTAATTAGTTCTACGTTCTAGGCGACCGATGACCTCAGAAGTTAAGTCGCATAGTGCTCAGAGCCATTTGAACCATTTTTTCCTTTCATCCCCTTCTTAGCGATGTCTCGGCGGTGTACATTATCTTTTTGTTCTTCTCCAGAGGGACGTATTTAGTTTATTGGATATGAAAGTACTCACTTCTGTATTGCATACTAACACGTTTCATTTTCAAAGCAAACGAATACTAAGGTCTGTAGAATGAGATTTTCACTCTGCAGCGGAGTGTGCGCTGATATGAAACTTCCTGGCAGTTTTAATCTGCCAGGAAGTTTCACTAAGTTCTATGTTTCATCGTTTTTCCGAAATCGTTTATTGGACTTCGGAGAGTAAAACACCATAAAACATTTCATTGTCTGAGCTATAAAACCAGAGGGAGAAATATCTATTGATCCACTTTAAAAAAATATACATCAACCTCATATACATTATAAATGTGAAAATTTGTGTATGTTGATATATTTTTTCTTCGTTCATACTGAAACGGCTGGATGGATAAGGATGAAATTTAGAATGAAGATAGCATGAAACCTGAATTAACACGCAGACTGTCACATATATACGTCTCTGTGGAAGGGGAGGGGTAGGGCTCAAAAAAAAAAAAAAAAAGTAACCCACGACGCGGAAATACCCATAACTTAATCATCCAGTAATGGAGAATGAGGGCATTTAGTGACTTGCAACAAACTTTGTACATAATTCCAAACCTTTGCGAAACTTTTCCTTGCAGACAACCGTCCACAAAAGGATGAGAGGAAAAATGTTATCGCTTTCTACATTTCTCTGTTCATGCCGTAAAACTGCCGAATAGAGTATGACGTTTTAATTTTTTACTTCTTTATTACTAACTGCATTCGCGAATTTTGCAGACGTTATTTGCATATACCAATGAATATATCAGTGATATCATATCATTATATTACCCATAGTTCAGGAGATATGATGTCATAAACACCGCGATGCGTTAAAAACTGCCGCACCGTGTATGACATTTAAATTTATCACTTCTTTGCTACGAATTCTATTCACAACACATTTCGCAGACAGTATCGGTATATACCACTTGATGTTCCTGCAAAATGATATCATTGTACGATACTTGGTCAGGGGAAACAACGTCATAAACATTGAGCCGCGTGAAATTGAAACTTTAAGCGAAATTCGTTAGCAATATGTGTGAAATACATACAGTTACGTGTGAAATATGTTTGAAATGTTTATTCAAATGTTCAAATGTGTGTGAAATCTTATGAGACTTAACTGCTAAGATCATCAGTCCCTAAGCTTACACAGTACTTAACCTAAATTATCTTAAGGACAAACACACACACCAATGCCCGAGAGAGGACTCGAACCTCCGCCGGGACCAGCAGCACAGTCTACGACTGCATCGCCTGAGACCGCTCGGCTAATCCCACTCGGAGAAATGTTTGTTATCTTGAAAAGTGTACTGTAGGGGTAAGAACCACTATCCTCCTTTTGCGGTTCGAGTGATAACATGCAGAAATAAGGGCTGTGGATGGGGTGGACAGACAGAAAAGGGTAAGGAGGAAGTGGACAGTAAAGGGGAAAGAGTAGGAAATGGACAGGGAGAGGATGGAGGAGGAGAAAAATAGTGAGACGGGGGAGGAGGAGCTGGACATGAAGAGGGGGAGGGGGAGTTGGCCAGGAGGAGGGGGAGGGGGAGATCGAAAGAGAGAGGGGGGAAGAGGAGACAGACAGAGAATAGGGGCAGGACGAGATGGACAGAGAGTGCTGTGTGGACAAGGAACGTGGAGAGGGGGAGTAGAGGCAATGTTCTGAGAGGGGGTGGGGGATGAAAGAGGTAGACAGAGGGAGTCCCCTGGAGGAGATGGTTTAATAGAATATTATAATAAATACGTGCGTGGGCGTTCTTATAGATAACTGTTTACTCGTTAACCGCTTCGACCAGAGACAATATCATCTTCTCATCAGTACTTTTAACTCACTTGAGTTAAAACTCTGTTAGGATATACAAGATGCTCCAAACTCTTGGATTAAATTTATACATGCTGTAATGGATCATAAATTGATTATACTGAGATGAGGAATGAATGGCTAGAAGTGAATGTTTCAGGCAATGATGTTTTAAATGACCAATGCCTGTGACTCACTTATCCATAAGCTGCTTATTTGTCACAACAAACAACAAATGCCTATACTTCTGTCGTGCAGTGGATGTGGTTTCCACATGACGGTGCACCATTATAACCCTATATTAACAGATACCCTCATTACTGGTGGTCTTGTGCCGTGGTACGCACGTTTGCCGTAAGTCATGCTGATGGATTTAGACCGGCTACTTCGTATTAGGTCATCGTGCTGTAAAACAGTAGACTCTGAACAGCATTTGTTGGTACAGTTTTAGCTGCCTGCCTCATTGTACAACAGACAAAATTCATATCTGAGAAATTACGGAAAATTAGTATGCACATGGCCGTAGCACACTGAATATTCGCTGTGGACTAGGTTATTTTTACAGGGTGTAAATAACTATTTCCGACAGCTGGTTGCTTCTTCTATAGTCTTCATTTAGACACCCTGTACAGAGGGCTTCGGAAATATACAACGTTACAGCGTGGCTCACCACGCATACCACTTTTGCAATTATACATTTCCGAGGCTGCATTTGGAGGTACGAATGACGTCAACGAAGCCAACGCTTCGCCCACGTGTCGTGCGATTAAATTAGCAGTCTGCTTGGCAAAGGTCCAATATAGGCTGTAGTGTCATAGGGCTATATCATAAACCTATACGAATATGACTTGGCACGGCGCCAGGGCGCTATTATAGAAAAGCGTTCGGCGGCCCAGACGGGCGGCGACAGCGCGAGGCCAGCTCGTCGCAAACCGCAGCGCCAGGCGCATCCTCGGTCAGCGGCGGCCGACGTGCGATACCCAAACCGCAACAGCGGCGCCACGCCACGTGCGCATCGTGAACGGCATGCGGAACGCGCGCCCACCGCTGCCGCTGAAAAAAGCCGAAAAGAGAGCGAAAAATGTACGGCGCTCCGGAAATCCCGCTGTATGGTGGAGAGCCCGGGGCCACTTGGTCGCTTGTCGGCTGAAGTTGGTCGCCCATTGTGGTGCCACAATGCCGCCATGTTCCCGGCGAACGCCTGCGCGGCTTTCAGCCGGCTGTCTGTATTGCAGCGAGCCGCGCGCCGCGCTTCCTTCCCGGGCCTCGTATGTCGTCCTGCCGGGCGCCGTTTCATCGCTTCCTTTCCTTCCAACGCGCCGAGCCGTTCAATATCTTCCTGCTGTAACTAAGAAAGCCTTCCCTTCCGCAACTCCCTTTTTTATAGTAAGCCGTTTAATAAACAATACTAGCCCGATATTGTTTCCTTTTTCCCTTTATTGCGACGAATATAAATATACTTAACGGACTTACGAAATCACTCGAGAATCGGACGTAGGAAGGCAGGGGTAAATACGAGAAACGTTGGTCCTGTTCAGTAATCAGTAAATAGGAAAACACTGAAGAATTACATGTACTATTTGTTGACAAAAAAGGTCTCCACAGAGTTAATGGTGACTGTTTTGCAGACTCACCGTAATTCAGAAATCAATTCTAAATATGTACATAAAATATCATATTCCAGATCAAAATTAATTTTTTTTTATTTAAGATGGCCTTAGTACCACTCTGTTATTAAACAGAGAGACTCTCCACCACCAGTTTTCCTCACTGTATTGATAGAAACAGTGATCTGCCGTAGAAGTCATCTAGGCGAGGGCACAAACTTAAAAAAAATTTAATTTCGGTATGGATATCTCTGATGATATCGTTCTTTTAGGAGACACTAAGGGAGAAATTATAGCTCTCACTCTGCACTCCTCAGAGGAAAGTCAAGAAAGTAAAATGTGTTGTCTTTTTCTTCCAAAGATTACGACACAGATTAAAAGCCCAAACTCAATCTGTTTAAATATTTAGGACCTTTCTTCAGCACAGTAAATTACGTAAAAAATGAACTGAAAAATCTAATTAGATTCTTCAAGAAAATGTGTTACGTTCTTTCAAATGTGTTAAAGGAAAGCCAGAATTGGAATCTACAAGTCACCTACACAAGCAGTTATAACATATTAACACAAAACAAGCACTCTTACTGTAAAGGATGAAGAATCTTTCAGGATATCGAGAGGAAAGCACTCTGTAAAATTTTTGGAGCAGCGAAGCATGTTATCAGTGGAATTTGTGAATCCGAGAAAGATATGGAACTATTTGGCTCATTTAAGGAACGGAACTTCAATTAGTGCTACAGTCTAAAAGATGAATAGTATTGCTAGTGCAATTAGATCAAAAATGGGAGATTAATTCAAGACTTTGATAGTACGATTTCTTCGAAGAATAATGAGCGTCAGGAAGGTTTTGCATAGCCCCTTTCACAGAGGCTATAAACTTGACTGAACCAAACTATGCTGTAGCAGCAGAAATAAACTAGGCACCAGAAAGCAATTGAATAAAACGACTATATGTCCCAAAGTAACTCTGAAAATGCTCCAAATCCTACCGCTTTAACGCTTTAGTTTGGTCCAAAGACGAATACTACACCACTGGCACCATTGGATTGAAGAAAGAAAAGTATTTTGACGATACGAAAATACAACAAACCAAAGATTGATGTGAAAGGTTTCCCTCAAGGAAAGCACATTTTCGCTATAAAACCTGAGACAATCCGATAAAAGTTAATAATGATATCTGCAGCTGTTGCGATTCTCTACGATAAATCGTAGAGGTAGTACTGTTTCACGTGTTCCTACATTTCTCCGGGAAGCCGAAAGTGATCCTCGCTGCAGTTAGTTTCCGTCAGTTTCTGCTATCTTCTATAAATAATCCATGTTAAATATTAGCAAACACGACCTTTTAAACTGATATTTCGGTACGATTTACACCTGTCATCTTCTGTCTTTTTGTGAAATGGAACTACTACAAACTCCTTTAAGCTGGGAGGTATGTTGCCTGTCTCATACATTCTGCGTGTTAGGTGGAATTCTATTGTCAAGGTTCGTTTGCATGAATGTCTTAATAATATCCACAGAATGGCGTCTACGACGTGTTTCTTAACCCTTATTTTTGAAGTGCGGCCTCCGATACTGATTGGAAATTCCAAAGTTTTATGTTGGTACCTTTCTTGTGTTTGCTCAAACCCCCCCCCCCCTCCCCCAACTTCAGTCTACATTGTGCGCTAACGTCCTTAGTCATCTCCAACTTTTCCAGAGTGACAACTGAAGCATTCAGTGTTGCCAAGTCAGTTTTTTTAGAGTTAACTCGGGGTTTTGTTTCATACCATTTACCTTTCAAATGAGTGATTTAGCTGGCGTCCGGATGTGTCGCTTTTTTCACAGTTATTTGGCTTCTTTTCTAGCTTTATTTTCTTAGGTGCAGGAAAACATTAAAATTCATATTTATTGCAAGAAAATTACTTGCATTGAACTAAGAGTTCAAAACAAGCTTCAATATTCCATGAAATTGTGTTATTAGACTGATTTAAAAGGCACAAAAAACAAACTAAAGCTGTGTTGAATTGTCTTCTCGGCTCGTCACCTTACACATACTTAACTGGAAACGCTGTTGCAGCATTGTTAACATCAAAAACCTAGTAATGAAGGTAGCTGTTCTAAGCGAAACAGCATCAGATTTATGCAGTATGAATCAGAAGCCTTATGCTTCATAGTTGCCGTAACTAATGTGCCAGCGACCAGACTGAGAAGAGGAACAGCGCACTTCTATTCAGTGCAGTAGTTTGTTACTGTGGAGTTTGTCCTGTAAGTACCTAGGAGAAACATTATTTCTATTCTTCTCGTGAAAGAAACTGACATGAAGGTGTTTAGTTAAATACATTTTTGCCTTAAAATATCGAAGTTTTAAAAATGGGCTTATATATATTCATAAAAATGAAATCTCAGATTGTTATGTCTGCATTGGAAGTACAAGTGCTTCCAGAAATCATTTCTCTGACGAGATGCACAAAGCATGCCTCTAAATGTTTATTCTTTTGCACTTTCTGGAGGTGTAACATTTCTGAGTGTCTATACATTTTCTCTCTGGCTATTAAAGCCATTAAAATTAGACGTCGTACCCACATGATGGAAAATCGTTTGGAGCAATTATCTCCTGCAGTTGTTTTAAGCTGAATTACATATCTGATATGAGTAAACGTGAGTAAATTATTATTCAAACACTTGATTCCAGAGAGGACAAAGCCGTCAAAAAATATCAGCATTGACGAAATTTTGGCTTTTCTGTGTGTGACATTCGAACCATTTTTCTTCATAAAGCTGGACTTTTAGAATAGTATCTACCTTACTGCATATTCTTATACATGCCTCTCCCTCTTAAATACCTTACACAGAAAAATATTGCAAAAATTAAATTACACAGTTATACACTTTGTTTTATTTCAGCTTATCTCTGAGGCATCATTAGCTCCTGCCGTCCGTGAGACTCAACACTCATGCTACGTTCTGTCGAGTGGAGGTAAGCCCTTGCGAAGCAGCGATCCTCTAAGTGCTCAGAACTTCGATTCCGTAATACAGTCGTGGGTAAATGACATAACTGATGTTAGCGAGTGAGACACTTCTGAATGTAGGTATGTGGTGATAATTCAGATTCCGATGTTTCTGGTAATGAAAGTCAAGATGTAGCAATAAGAAATGTTCATGTCAGGTTTATTAAGGAAAAAAAGGAGTTCAAGTGTTCTTGTGAACCTTTTATTACAAAGACGCAAAAACACAATATTGTTCTTCATTTTCAAGGTATAAAGGGTCGAAGCAAGTACACAAGGAAATACAGTAGAACCTGGGGTGGTTTGGAATTGTTTTCTCTCCAGAAGAAATGCTCCAAGAAATAGTATCTAGGATCCACGTGAAAATGAGAATTGAAAGGCAAAAATACACCATTACACAGTGACTGATATGCACTGCACAGATATTACACACTCCGGGCTTTGTTGGGGCTTTCTGTATTCTGCAGCATTCAAATAGAATCAAGAGAGCAGTAGGGCAATTTTTGGAGCAGATGGTTCTGGTAGAGATATTTATCGGAGTGTCATGAGCGAACATCGATACAGAATACTTTTTTCAATGCCACGCTTTGATAGTGCCGCTACCACAGAAGAGAGGAAGAAAACTGATACTTCGCCTGCAATTTTGGAAGTATTTTCATTGTTCGTGCATAATTTCCAAGCTTTGAGTACCACTGGTACCTCTGCATGCATTGATTACATGCTCATAACGTTTCGTGGTCGGTGCAAGTTCGTATTATATGTGCCTAAAAAAAAACCTGGCAAATACCCCATAAAACTGACGTGTGTCTCAAATGACAGATTGAATATTTTCTGAACGCATGTGTCTAAGCTGGTAAAGATTCAGATGGAGATACGCTTTTAGAAGAAGAACGAGAGTTCTCAAAACCAACACAATCACTAATATGCCTATCGAAGCCTATCTGTGGAACAGAGAGGAACACCACAGGGGATAATTGATTTTTTTCTGTAGAGCTTGCGGATATCATGATGACCAAGGGACTGACTCACGTTGGGACAATGAGGCAAAATAAGAGAGAGATTCCAATTGAATTCCTCCCCAATAAATCCAGAGAAGTAGGTTCCTGCTTTTTAAGATTTACAAAACACAAGACTGTAGTCTTGAATTTGCTGAAAAAGTAACAAGGCTGTGATTATTTTTTCATCTATTCGTCATGAGGTACCTGTCGACATCACCAGTCAGAGATCGGAAATGATAGAATATTAAAACCTCACCAAGGAAGGAGTAGATTCTCTGGATGAGAAATGCGCCGAGTACGTAAGTGATCCACTTACTAGACGATGGTCTATGTCAATGTTTTACCAGTTTCTAGACATTAGTGCTTTCATTTCATATATGCATTACATCTCGTTCATGCACAGTCCATAGACAAACAGAGTTGATTAGCAGAAGAATAGGCCAACATTCGCTTAAACAGAGCTAGAAAAAAATTGAATGGCACGAAAATAAATCGTGGACTCCGGCCGTGTATTCTAAATGTCCTGGGGGTATCATAAGAGCCGGTTGGTTACACACTAGAAGAAAAAGTTGAAAAGAAAAGACAACTGCTCCTTGTGTGAACCTCATAAGAAGCGGAAGACACCGTATGCTACTTTTCTGTGTAAAATTCCAATATGTCTTGAATGCAAAAAATCTGCGCGAACAGTGTCCAAAACAGTTGTGAAACGCAAAGGATTTTCTTTGTTTCAAAAATATGTATTATTTTGGTCACAAAACAATAATATGGTTTCTCTGAACTGTCTGCCTCATGCATTGATAAATGGACTTTCATGCTTTCTTTATAAGAGAATGATAGCTATGAATATAACAAACATGTCTTTTTGACCTTTAAAAAACATCGCTCTTGCATGTCACTGGTAACAAATATTTGTAGTATTGTAGAAATGTAAAAAAAAAGGGGGTTACACTATCATACATCAAGTTTTTAATGGTCCAATTGCACAAATTCATCTCTAAATAAGCAAGCAGCTACGTAATAGTTTTATTGGTCCACTTAGTACGAAGGTAGGAATCTATGTGAATGATTTTCTCTAAATTTTTAAGCTGAAATAAGGAAGTCGCATACATAGAATTGTTGTTAGTCACTAAATACTAATCTGTATAATCAAGATGTCAGATTTAAGGTTTCTATAAATCAGAGGAAACGGGAAAAACTATGGAAAAGTGGCTCGGTAGACCATACAAGCCATGTCCCAGTATAAGCGCCTCACAAATTAAAGGGTTATATCGACTTCGGTCTTTCTGCGTTGTGTCATGATACTCTCTCTGTTTGGCATCCTCCATCTCGTGTTCACTCAACTCATTTCCTTTTCCCTCTCCTTAATATCGCGTTTAAGTATAGCTCTTCTATATATTCCTTCGAGTTTTCAGTTTAACCTTTTTTTCTTTCTATCTAAGCCCTTGATAGTTGCTTCTCCTCCTCGATAGCTTTCATTAATTTTCCTATTTTTGGTATCTATTTTTCCCATAGCCATGGTTTCTTCTACAGATTCTAAATGCATAAAAATCCATTTGCAGCTTTTAATATTGCTACCAATGTACTTGTTATTCAGGGAGAAACTGAGCCTTAATTGATGCTTTTCGATCCCTGGAGCGATGTATGTCCCTCTTATCAGTAGATATGGCCTTTTGATGTTAACTTCAGTTAGTTCTAATCTAATGTTCTAGCTTACCTAACACAAGCAACCACAGCGTCCTTTGTTGCTGTTGGAACAGAGGTGGGATGGCCCCTCTAATTACCCAAACTTCACCTGTTTGGTTATAGGATACGCTCTATAATCTGTACTGCTCTCAACCTGTTGGAGAAGGAAAGTTTCTATTATCTGCCTTAATCTGACCCATTTCACCACATTTGCGTACACATTCCTCTCTGAAGTTCAAGGGATCGTTTGCAAAACTAAAATTCTCCGAAATGTCGGAATAATAGCCTGTTGTGAATGAAAACATTATAAACTATAATTATGTAATGCCGAATATTAATTACTAATCCGTAAATATTATAATCTCTGCTTGCCCGTACCTGAAAAGTGTGACCGTCCATCTCTGTTCAAGTTGCGGACATCTAGCTAGCTCTTAGAACACACTTTAAACTGTTGAATACTTAGTATTTATGCAATCGTCTAATTTTTCTGTTTCACAAACCCTGCCGTTTCGCTTTCCGAGGCGCACATTTTCGCAAATAACACATACCGGTAGTAGTTCACAAGAAACACAATGATCTTATCGTCATTATCTATGTTTCTGTGTTGCATGCGGAAAAAGTAATTGTGTCTCTCCACAACCGTGGCATTAAGTAATGTAATTAGTCGAAGACCATGAGAAACAGCAGCACTGTGCTTATTACAGAAAATTGATTTCTTAGAATCGGTATAACGTATTAGGGAAATGTGTCATATAATGCAATGTTTTCTAGCTAAAAGAATGAACAGGAATTCGGCAACGTATTTAGGAATGCAGTATCACTCGAAGTGATTTGGAACATCATAGCATGAATGGGCTGATATGTATTTGAATCATGATCTTGCCAACTACGAGTCAACTGACGTGTTGCATCGTACGTGATTCATACCATACACAACTTGGCATATTTCTGGCATCAATAAAGCACTTAGATGAGAGATTCTCTACTAATATGAGAAATCAACATGTGAAGAACACTGAATATAAATGTGGAAATAAATGCTAAAGTAGACAGACCAGTATCAATAATAACAAAATTGATACTACAAGAAAGCCCCAAGCTTCTAAAACATTTCCGTGTTGTTGATAAGACAATACCATGTCGTACTAGTGTTTGTGTAATGCTCGCCATCGTTGTATAGCGAATGTAGTAATACTACTGTTTTTAGTTTTTCTACCGTTTACCACTACACTCGGAATCATCAAGCTTCTCATATCCTGAAGTGAACAACGTCATTTACCTCAAAATAAGTGATGCAACTACAGTCTCGTTTAAGTAAAACTATCGTTTTTCATAGAGCACGCCATCTGCTATCATTTCTTGTTACGTAAGTGCTTGAGTGTGTAAATCGAAATTTCTCACAGTGGAAAACCGGCACGTTTCGTAACCACCTAGACGTTAACAGTTTCCAACGACAAAACAATCTGTTTTAGCATTCCGTTAAGTTATCAAGCACCCGATACAAAATATGAAAGTAATGAGAGGCATATTACACCCGAAAATATCGTCGTTCAGGTGCTGCTTGTTCCTTGGAAGATTCTTAAGGGACAACAAAAGTGAAATATGTGATACAGTCTTATGAAAATGAGACAGATGGGAAAAAGTAAGTAAAAGTTCATTATTTCATATGTAGTCGCCATAACGGTTAATACATTTATCCCAGTGTGGGACAAGATAGCACGGATGAACGTTTGCGGTTGATTGCAGGCCCATGATTGTACAAAGGCGTGCACCTCTTCGTCAGAGGCAAATTGTCGTTCACAATGTCTTTCTTCAGGACACCACTAAATGGAATTCACTGGCTCAATGTTGCCAGGATTCTTTCGAGTACAGTGCATAAATTTGGCTAGTAATCTCTTGCACATCCCCTACACAGTCCCGATCACTTCCCATGCGACTTCCATATTTTTGGAGCTCTGTAGAAAGACATTCGTGTTGATTTAGGACGAAGAGGTGCACGACTGGGTACAATAGTGGTTCCGCAGACAACTGGAAATATGTTTCTATGAAGACGTTGACCGGTTTATCTCACAGTCAGAGGGAGCGATTGTTTTTGAAATAATAAACATTTCACTTGCTGTGTCGTTTACATTTGACTACCCCTTATAGTTGTTAGCAAAGGGATCATTCCTCTGTTACTGCCATGCATTAAACATAAGCTATTTGCCTAAAATTATAACAAAGTAATGAAACTAGCCAATCGTATGCATAACTGTAATAACGGTAGAAATAACTGTGAAGACAACATGCGGAAGTCGCCTTCTTAGGATGTAGTACACGTTATTTTGACTAAGTATGTTATTTTTTCCGTCTGTTTCAACTGACAACGTGCCTTACGATTTACGAATCCAGTATCACAATATTGTATTCAGCTCAGTCAATTACTGAACTAAAGAAAATGATTAAATAATCGGAGCACAGTATGAGTTTCATTAACTGGTAAATCATATTTCTCACGTTTCTGACTACAACAGGTGTCTGTTGCGTAATAACTGCTTCAGGGAGGTGAGAGTGACGAAATAGGGGGGAAGGGCTTTCAGCTTGCTGTATTGCTTGTGTATTACTAATTATGACAGAAATGTGCACATCTGAAGACTGGCGCTAATTACTAGGGAAATGCGTAACAGGATTGAGAGTTTATTTGGTTTTATTGCGTCAACGTTCTAATTAACTGGGAAAATTAGCAGCAAATATATTCTCTCTGTCAGTTTCACAGCTGCCTGTAATTTTGGATTACCAAGAAAATGCTTCTCTTACGGATCCTCGTAAGAATAAACTACCGCCCTTGGCAGAATGAATGTGATGCAACAATGCATCTAGTCCGACGACTTTTCAGTAATTTAATCATTGATATATGCAACTGATACCGTACACAGTCATATTCATTAATTACTACTGAAAACTTTAATGGTGTTGTTGTGCATCTCCTTTTTCCTTTAAAAACTTTTGGAAGGTTGGAAAATAAATATTAGGCTTCCTTCACTATTTTGGTTCCGAAATTGTGAAACGGAAAGGTATCACAATAACGACGGTACTTCGCTATAGTGATGAACAATGAGCGATCACCCATCATGAGCGACGTCTGAAATGTTAACAGAATGCCTAGAGGAACCATAATATTTAGAACAAAACTCTGTTACTTCCGTTTAGTTTAATTTCTCCCGTTGTCAACACGAATTCGTGAAAATTAAATGTGTCGCACTGAAAGTAAAAGAACAGTGTTTTAGAATGTTGTGAACAATCTTGTATCAGTTCTTCATTGTGTTTGTAGTCGATTATGTTCAACACCGAAATATTTTAGCATGTGTTATCGTCCCACGTATGATGTAACATGTTTTCCTTCAAAGGAATTCTGTCACACCAATAACGACTATTACACTTATTTCCTCACGTAAAACGTGAGAAATTGCGAAATGATTTCTAACAGAACATTGGTACAAGATATGCGATAATATATGAAGTAAAGTTTATACTAAACGTCCTCCACTGCATACCACTATGCCTTTTACCCAATACTTGCTGTTTATTTAATACAGTAAAATATCAAAATAAGAGTTCAAAATTAAAATTACAAAATGTAGTATTTTACAGTAAATAAAGTTACAGAATTTTCTTCCTATTGGGTATTTGAAAGGCGACGTGTGTCCTTTGCACCATATGTTGTTTCACATACATTTCTTCGACAACTATTTATGATCGGAGGTGTATTGAGGACATTTCTGTGTCTATTAACTGCAGGGTCTTGCTTCTCGGTTGAGTTTCTGGATTACTGAGGCTTATTTCCATACTTTCTGTTACTTTACTAGCATATTATTTACTGATGGCACAGAATGCCAGTTTTGCCTTTAAACAGTAATGCTTTGTCAGTTTTTTGGGGTAGTGTTGTGTTTTTGACTTTATCAAAATTTTTGGACTGAAATAACTTTCGGTGCCTCTAGCAAGCAGTACAGTGATCTACCAGATCCCTTTTCACGTATTATTTTTCTCATCACACGTGAAGTTGTGGGTTAGTTTGTGTTGTAGACAGCATAACTTGCAGACACGGTGTAGCGTAGCCTGACTGTGTGAAGTCTTTTGTTGGTAGCCAATACATTACTGAATATTTTGTTCCACTTTGCCTCGACTTCCGAAGTATGAATAGAGTTGATTATGTTCCTCTGTGTACATGTCAAGTTAGCATTCTTCAGTTACCTCTCTACTCCTTCCATATTTCACTGGTTATCTCATTTTTTATCAAGTTTCTTTCTTGAAAGTTAGTTTTGTACGTATTTTTCATGAAAATTCTTTTACATGCATCAGTTAGAAACTCGTTTCTTTCATGTTAAAGAAGAGTTGTTGGTGACTTTACCATAATGTATGTCGACTATAGACGTAAAATTTTTGTTATTATTTTGGGCCAAGGCAATAAATAGTACAACGTACAAGTAGTGGACCTTGTCAGTATAAATTCACTGACGGAAAAAAGTGGAACTTCTAAAAGTAATTAAACTACACTAACGAAAATTCAGTAATACGTTTGTCTAGGTAACACATTGCAAGATAACAGGTTAATATAAGCACGAAATACGCTATTTCAAGTTTGATATGTCGGTGCATGAATAACCGGAGTAACCGCAAGAATGTAGAATGCAAGCATACAGACGTCCGTGCATTGTGTTGTACTGGTGCCGGATGTCAATTTTTTGTATGGAATTCCTTGGCTGTTACACTTGGTCGGTCAGCACAGAACACGGTTAATGCTGGTTGTGGATGATGCTGGAGTTGTTGTCGGATGACGTCCCGTATGTGCTCGAATGAAGACAAATCTGATGATCAAACCAGGCCAAGGCAACGTGTCGACACTTCGTAGAGAATGTTAGGTTCCAGCAGCGGTATGTGGGCGAGCGTTATCCTTGTAGAAAACACTCCATGGAATGCTCTTCATGAATGGCAGAAAAACAGGCCGAATCACCAGACCGACGTACAAATTTACAGACAGGGAGGGTGAGATGGTCACGAGAGTGCTTCAGCTGTCATACGAAATCGCTCCCGAGACCATAACTGCAGTCCAGCGTGCCCAGCACCCAGGTTAGTTGCAGACCCTCAATTAGTCGTCTTCTAATCAACACATGGCAATGACGGGCACTGATCAGAACCAGCTTTAATCAGAAAACACAATAGGCCTCCCTCTGCCGTCCAGTGTGCTCTCGATTGCCATCATTGAAGTCGCAAATGGCTGGGGTTGGGGGTCAGTGAAATACACGTTACAGGGCGTCTGGCTCGGAGATTTCCTTGAAGTAACCGATTTGTAACTATTCGTTGTGTCACTGTGGGGCCAAATCCTGCTCAAATTGCGGCAGCAGATGCAGTACGATAAGCCAGAGCCATGCACCGCACACGATGGTCTTCCATCTGGGTTGCACTCCGTGGCCTTTCGGATCCGGGCTTCTTACATTCTCGTGATCACAGCTGCCTAAAATCATGCAGAGTTCCTATATGAAATTATTAGTAATGTGACTGAGTTGTTTGTTTTCAGTACAGTAAATAAGCTAGATTTAACTTAGTTCCAGTATCGCAGAGGGAATATGCAGCTTATCGTAGCCTTATTACATGACCTCATTCAAATTGAGTGAGTTGTTGAGAATGGTGTCATTGTCACCTTAAAGGCATTCTTGAGTAACATCAACTCACCACGTCCAATCTCGAAGACAACTAACGCTCACAACGATCACAGCGTGTATTTAAAGCTATCATGATTTGCGTCCTCATTAGGGCGATACTAGTGCCATTCTTATGCAGTTGACGTAAAATCTGAATAAACATCATTTTTCAGATATAGAAACACGCCAACCAACTATCTTTTATGTCCCACAACTCCTTCTTGGTGTTGCGACTTTTTTCCATCATTGTATATTTATGAGTGTAGTTCTCCCAACTACATCAATAGTTCTCAATCTGTTCTCTGGTAAGGCTTGTCAGGGCATGCCAGAGAACCGGAAATATCGGGGCAAGTACTTGCTCGGTACTCCAACAGACTGCTCATGGCTAGAACGTTAATGTATCTATACCGTCTTTCTAGCCTGGCGATTGTTGTAAACGTTACGTTGTATACATTTACTTCCATAAGTCTGTGTGCTACTGCATGCAGTATACGCGTTACTGTACGCCACAAGTAATGACACAAAAGTGTGAATAGAAACTTCCCGCTCACACTAACGATTACCGAAAACCCGCGATCAGTAGGTATCCGCAATCTGCGAGACAGTAGCAGTGACAGTTCCCGGGACGGGAACATCGACGGCCCGCCATCGTCAAACGGCTACTGTGAAAAACTGATGGCACAGTTATAGGCGTTACAACATTAGTACCAGCTGCAAAATCTACAGCTACAAGAATAGGAGCAATATCTGTACCTGCGCTAAGAATTACTTCAGGATCCAGAACACCTGCACTGGATAAGGTCGCCCCTTTATAAAAGAAATACCAGTAGCGGTAGTGAAGATTCTGCAGTACAGCAAACCGCGTTGGATGTAAACTAACAACAAAGTGACGCGCTAAATATGAGACCACTCGCTGTAAAGACGGCCGCTACTTGCATATAACGATATGGACGATCAGACGCAGCAGCATTTTTTCTGGCATCCATAGGTGTAAGCCCACTGACCCTCTTTACTGACTGCTCTCATATGGCACTGTTTAATTTTTCTTGTGCTATAAACAGTTTTGCTACAGTATATGTGAAAATGAGTTGTGTGAAATCTAGGCTCGGTGGGGTAGAGGGAAAGGGTGCAGCAGGGCCTCCAAAACTGGAAATTCCAGAAAAAATCAACTTGAAAAAATATTGTTTTACTTCTGCATTATACATTATTTCATTACATAATGTAGGTAGCTTGGTTACTCCAGTTTTATTACTGAATGCGTTCTCATTTCATAAATCACATTGGTTTGCTGGCGAGAGGAGTCAGGGACCACAAGATAGGTAGAGAGACTGAGAGCGATCCAAGCTGTTCCCTTTAACGGCACAGCCCTGAGCGCTGCAATAGCCTTCCGAAGTAATGTAACAGTAATAGCAAACACAATCGCTTGATCTTCAATTCATTAACGGAGGATAATATATTTGTATGGATATCATTCACCTGAATGGATTAACTAAATGAACTGCTGTCTATTGAATAAACGTTAACAGATTTCATTTACAATTTCCCTGTGTGTAAAAGAATGCTACATAAGAGTGCCACACTAGCCTGCAGTAATTAATGATTATTTTGGAATACCGGCAAAGAAGTTGAGAAAGTGATACCAAAATTAGAAGCCTGGCATTAACGATGGATGGGACTACACAAAGACTGCGGTTCATAAGCTACGATAACAGTTTTTGTAACCGTAGCACTTGCTAATCCTTTGATGATCATTACTGTTAAAGATTTTAGCCAGTAGTGGATAAATAACTGGTTCAATGTAAGGGCTCATGCATCGGATCGTTCACCAGTTAAACTACTGGCCATTAAAATTGCTACACCACGATGATGACGTGCTACAGACTCGAAATTTAACCAACAGGAAGAAGATGCTGTGATATGCAAATGATTAGCTTTTCAGAGCATTCACACAAGGTTGGCGCCGATGGCGACACCTACAACGTGTTCATATGAGGAAAGTTTCCAACGATTTTTCATACACAAACAGCAAATGACCGGCGTTCCCTGGTGAAACGTTGTTGTGATGCGTCGCGTAAGGAGGAGAAATGTGTACCATCACGTTTCCGACTTTAATAAAGGTCGGATTGTAGCCTATCGCGATTCCGGTATATCTATCGCGACATTGCTGCTCGCGTTAGTCGAGATCCAATGACTGTTAGCAGAATCTAGAATCTGTGGGTTCAGGAGGGTAATACGGAACGCCGTGCTGGATCCCAACGGCTTCGTATCACTAGCAGTCGAGATGACAGGCATCTTATCCGCATGGCTGTAATGGATCGTGCAACCACGTCTCGATCCCTGAGTCAACAGATGAGGAAGTTTGCAAGACAACAACCATCTGCACGAACAGTTCGACGACGTTTTTAGCAGCATGGACTATCAGCTCGGAGATTTTCTCCTCTCAGGGACTGGGTGTTGTGTTGTCCTTATCATCATCATTTCATCCCCATCGACAAGCACGACGCCGAAGTGGCGTGAACTCAAAGACTTGCACCAGGCGAACGGTCTACCCGACGGGAGGCCCTAACCACACGGCATTTCCCTTTCCATTTACTCACTGTACTAGTTGCATTCTTGGCACTACTTTGGAACTCATAAGTTATTCCTTCTGCTGATTCCTTACGATTTTTTACAACTACTCTCCGCAAATCTAGACGGTCCGTGTCCACCAGTAAATGAGCGCTGTTTGTTCTTGGTTAAGCAGTGGTTGTTACTTCACGTTTCTAATTCACAGTCACGTCTCCAACTGTCGAGATGGGCAGCATTAGAAGGGTTGAAATGTCCGTGATTTGTTGCTCACGTGACATCCAGTGAGTACTGTCCGTTCGAAGTCACTGAGCTCCCATGACTGCTGTTACTCCATCTCTACTGGCAACACAAGACTCCCCTTCCCCATCCCTCTCCCGCACCCTTTTCAGACTGACATATCCACCTCTCGTGACACTTAGTAGTCAACGCTGCATTATACAGGCGTGTCCGGATACTTCTGTTCAGATCATATATGAGATGCTAGGTGAGGTAAGCAGCACAAAAATCTGAGATTTCACTAGCATTGATTACTGTGAAAATTTCTTCAGTGTTAAGATTCGTAATTTCGACTGTCTTCCACAACTAAAAATAGTGAGGCAATTTAGAAACATAGTTCCGATGGAATAAAAAGAGATAACACATTGGGATAACATTCATCGTTATAGTGTGTCGGTTTGTTGCATCCTCCAGCAATTTGTATTTCGCGCCGTCGGGATTCTACCACGGTTGCTCTGTTTCCAGGGAGTGTTGATTGCGTCTAAGTGCGCTAGTAATAGTACTGTGGCGCTAGCGGCGTCAAAGGTGACAGCGTGGAATAGTGCAGAATCGGCAGTGCCCTCAGTTCTTGACTGCCGGCGTTTACAGCTGCAGCGTTACGTAGGAGCAGCGTAGAGGCAGAGTTGTGTTGCTCAGATTCATTGTTGCCAATTCCTAACTGTGTTTGTTGGCGTTAAGTTCGACAAAATTTTGAAATAAGTCTGTGGTGGTTTGGTTCTGTGTTGCTGTTCATCGTTTTGGTCTCAGTCAGGATATTGGGGACAATAATTGGTAGCCAAGATTTGTGGTTAGGCTCGGCTGATCGTTCCTGTTGTATTTTTTCACCGTAGTCGGCCGAGTTCGGTTAAGTGGTGACTTGCGTATTTTTAATGTTCATTTCTACCTTAAGAAGAAAACGCCGATAGATGACACAAGAGCTCCGTCCGGACCGAGTCGGTGTTATCTTCCTGTCGTCATACAGCGGGCGACTGGTGTTGAACATCCGTGGGAGCTTATTTTTGAATTGTTGAAACCGATTTAATGAAATTAAAAAGACTGATTCCATTCCCGCCTCGAGACTTAATAACCCAGCCCTGCAGTCCTACGATATCGGGAATAGTAATAAACCTAACTATTAGAAGCTGAATGAGGAAAGCGTACGTAGTACCTTGTGAAACCCCTTCTCCACCTGGTGAAGACTACGACGTGAGGTAACATGTACACCACTGGGCACCAGATACGTCAGAGAACCATCCTGAAATATGACCGCTCATAACTCCCAGCGATTAGTCACGTTTCCGTTCATGGCTCACTCTTTTTGAATGATGAAATCTGAATTATGTTTAGCAATATTTTGGTTAGTTGTCAGTTTTGACCGTGAAAACAACCTACTGTTCATGGAGTACTCTTCCAACAATTCTTACATATGTTTTGAGAGCGATGAACTCGTGCTGTCTCGCTGAATGTAAGGGTAGCTCTTAGGGGTGTTGTAGGTGAACAAACTGATAAAGGTCATCGGTAAAGAGATTACTCTTTCTTCCCCTTGATGAGGAAAGAAATTAGATGTTAACCTTAACTGCTCGCGTAAACATCCTCCACACAAGCATATATCTGCAATCTGTATGAACAGTTCCCCATTCACAAGCGTAGTGTATCGCTTCTTGCGGTTTTAGAAGTGCTCACAGCTTGGCAGCGATGGGTGCAATCTTTTACTGTAAATAATTAGTCCTTCTTGCCCGTATAGACCATAAAGTGATAGCAACGCTCGTCTGTTTCCTATGACGTGCGGTGAGAAGAAGCGAATGAGGGTGATAATAGCAAGTGGACCTCATCTCGAGGATGGACTGTTCTCTGTTAATTTGGTGGGTTTAAATTTGTTGCCCATTTGTACGTTGTTAAATTCAGTTAACGTCGACGGTGGCTCCTGTAATCACCACTGTTGTTCACGTCTGTTGTCTTTTGTGGGATCAGTTTTTCTTGAAAAAGTATACACCATTTCCACGACGACATGTGAAAAACATGATGCCTTCACGTGCGTGCAGTTAAGGAACAGTCTTTTCGGGGAACATAGTGTGGGTCCATCAGACGTTTTTTCGCCCTCATTGCTTCTGTATGATTCAATAGCCACTCATTTATTTCTTTGAACTCAAATCGCCAGCACAGTGCACGTTAATGCAGTTGCCCGCAGATACCCGACTACGTAAAAGCTGTATCCCAGCATGAAACAAAATCCTCATTATTGCGAAGTGACGTAATGAGACCTTTGACGAAGCTGTATGTTCGAAGTTGCTCTTAAAGAAGTGTAACATTTATTACAGGTATTATCCTTTCCGAGAACTGACCGTACAGGAGGTGAGAAAATATGCGAGACCCCTCGCGTCCTTGTTAGGCAGAACTGCACAAATTTCCTGTTTGTTAACACAGCATACGACGGAAGGAGTCGAAGTGCTACGAACATATTTTATACAAACGTGAAGTCGAAAAACGGTCCGAACGTTGTGCGACTATTTTAGTTAACGTGGTAGGCCATGCTGCTACAGAATAACTTATCATCTATGGTTATTTTCTGTGTTCAGTTAACTAACAAGAGAAGACTATTTAGTTTGCACTGTAATACAAATGATTTATAGCTTATCATGAATATGTTATCGAAAAGTAAACTAATCTCCACCAGAACAGGCCATGAAGGCCCAAGTGTACCGACCGACCACCGTGTCATCCTCAGCCCACGGGCGTCACTAGATGCGGATATCGAGGAGCATGTGGTCAGCACAACGGTCTCCCGGCCGTATGTCAGTTTACGAGACATGAGCCGCTACTTCTTAGTCAAGTAGCTCCTCAGTTTGCCTCACAAGGGATGAGTGCACCCCGATTGCCAACAGTGCTGGGCAGACGGGATGGTCAGCCAGCCAAGTGCCAGCCCAGCCCGACAGCGCTTAACTTCGGTGATCTGACAGGAACCGATGTTACCACTGCGGCACGGCCATTGTCCGTTGTGGAAAAATTCTGCTTTAGTAAAACAAAGCAACCCTAATTGTCACGAATTAGGGGGATAATACGCAGTTTCAGTTTCGAAACTGTCTGTCTACGCTCGGTCCAGTCGTGGTGAAGTAGCGCTCTAGCAGTACGACGAAAATATACAAATACAGCAGTAAGGCTAGATTATCATCATCACCATTATCCTCACCATAGTCATCATCATTATCATTGTTTTCAAGAATTAGGCCTTTTCTCATGTTCCGCCTCAGAACTGTGCGCCCCATCTCTTGAAGGGACGTCCAACTGTGCTCTAACCGGTTGGGTTTTATTGTATTGCCACTTTAGTACTTCTGTCATTATTCATTCTTTGGACATGATCTTTCCAGTTCAGTTGGTATTTTTCAGTTATATTTGTAATAGGTTCAGCATTTAGTTTTCATCTAATATCGCCATCTCTTTTACGATCCAGCGATGAATAATCCGCTACAAGGCGGAGCAACTTCATCTCTGATGATTCGAATCGTCGTAATTGGTCAGATGTTAGAACACAACATTCGCTACCATACAGAAGCAAATTTAACACTATTATCTGTTGAGTTTCATTACTGTTCCTTATCTGAACTTTTGTTTTAAGGTATGCTGTATATTTCCACAAACAAATATGAATTTGACCAGATCTACGTCATCTGACTTCGCAAATTGGAAATTGCACCCTAAATATTTACACTCTTTTAATTTGTTTCTTTTTTTCAGTTTCTCGTATTAAAATATGCTGTTAGAAAATACCTTCGGCACAAAATTAAAGTTATCACTTCTTAATTTGTCATATAATGAAATCAATCATTTAGGACAGGTATCGCCAGTGACAACATTATAAAGGAAGGGGGACAGTGGACAGCCTTGTCTCACCCCTTCATTGATATCGGCAGATTTTTCCCATTCCCTACAGTACGGATACTTATTTTATTATTTATGTATAATGACTGAATTGCCGTAATCAGATGTGCTGGAACTCACAGTTCCTTAAGTAATTAACATAGGATTTTCAACTTACCTTGTCAAATTTCTAATAGTCGATCGAAACATGGTAAGATAGCAATCAAAACTCTCTTCTTTTCTTTGTTATGTGTGTCACAGTGAAAAAACACTAAGGACATGATCTATCTTTCCTACAACTATGTCGTACATCCAATATACAAGCTTCCACTATTGGTACCAATCTCTTGTTCGTAATTTTAGCATACAGTTTGTAGCAGGACTTTAGTTGACTTGTTCCCGATAATTTGCGCATTGTGATTTATCACCTTTCATGTGAATAGGGTATACCAAAGCTTGATTCCATCTGTCTGGCCCATGTCCGTGCAGCCATCAAACATTCATAACATTTAAGGCTATATGCTTTAGTTTGTCAAGTGCATATTTAATCAACTCATTGTTTATATTTTAAATGGCGGGTGTCTTTTTTTGTTTCTCTGATTACATTTTCTAGCTCTTAAATTGTTAACAGACATAAAAGTCGCTCGTATTGGTGTTTATTTCTAGTTCTTCTTCATTATATGTCCAAAGATATTCGAAGTATGGGTGGATACGTTACGGAATGTAGGTAACAGCTCATTCAGTGTCACAATGAAGTCAACAAAACTGACAGAAGCAGAAAAAGCAGGCACTAACAAGTGTCCAGTTCTGCAGGTCTTTCGTCTTTAGATCTACAGGGTACAGCATTAAGGTAGTGACAAAACTTACTGTGTCTCTTTTACAGAATACGTAAAAATCTTGTCTCCAACGATATTAGAACCGAAAACTAATACGCATTACCGATAAGCTAGCACACAACTGCGTCAGAACAGCTCACTTGTTGTCCCAATGATTGTTCACATTGAATTTGCAACGTAAGTGACGGAGTGAGCTTCAGTTTCTGTCGGAATGGGCTCCACGGGCGCAAATCCATAAATTTGATATGTTTCTGTCATCCCTAAAGTGAAAATAATTCAGAATATTTAACCTATATGACCATAAAATGTCCAGGGAATTTACCGGGATAATTCTCAGTCAAACCGAAAAGTAAATCGATGGTCACATAGTTGTCAACTGTTTTCTACAGTGTTGCCAGTTCCCCAGTAGACTAGCATCAGGCAGAACACGGTTGCTCAGCGAATGTGAAACTTGAGCTGGCACGGGGGAAGCTCGCCATACGAAAACACATTATAGGCAGCTGCCACTGCATTGTCTAGTAGCAGAAATACCTAGTATATATGAACAGGAGGTTTATTAGCATTTATGTAACTATGAATTGGGTCTAAAGCGTAGTTACGAATACTAACCAAATGCACCGACTGCAATCTAAACATCATACATAAAGATCAGAGAAAAGGATTTCCACAATTATCGTCTTCTGTAGCTGTCATAGGTAATTTTGGGACTTTGTTTTTCCTTTTGGCTTAAGCTAAATGCAGGCTAAAAAACATATTAACATGAAACGATTCGCTTTTTTAGCAGCAGCAGACGTTTTTAAGGTTATGAGTAAATAACGTAATTTTAATACAGTGTACTTGCAAACAGTTTTCTTTATCAATGCTTGCAGTGACACCATCTCTAATACATAATAATGTAAATGAAAAGGCAACATTGCAATGCTTGTGGATATTTCACGTTTGATAGTAAAATTTCTGCTATTATATATAGTTTCAAATCGCAGAAGCAAACCGTGTAAGGGAAATTTTCGCAATGACTGAAAAATACAACTCAGAAGCTCTGAAGATAATTAAGTATGTGGGTCATTGCAGCGCAACTTCAATTCCAGATATTTGTATCATGAGAGATAGAGCAGTTGTAGTGGGAATGTGAAACGAGGAACAAAATGAGCTGTCAGTTAATTTGTCGGAATATGTCACTCTTAAGCAAAACTGTATTCACAAAACCTAAGAGTTGGATAGTATCGTCTAAATGTAACTACTGCTAATAAGACTTTGTCAATAACAGTGAAAATCGCCTGATGGATAACCTCTTTAGTTTTCAGAGATCTTGAGACAGAGAGGATTCAAAATAACAAAACTCCGTTACCCTAGACGAGCGTGTGTCGGATTTTCTACGCATTATCTCGCAGTTGGCGCATTTTGCTCATGTGTGCATTTTTTTTTTTTTGTTTTTTTGTAGGTTGGTTCATACAACAACCCTGTAGGTTGTCGCAACATTTGTAAGTGAATTATCGAGGTGCTACTGTTAAAGCGGATGGTTATTTTAAATATTACGGCACTTGCGACCTGATCTGACTCAGTGGAGAAAGCTTATTGTAGTGTCACATCATCTTGGAGACTATTGAAAACGTTTACTAACGCTTTCCAGATAGTCACTACAGACATCAACTGGCCTCCTGACAGAGTTAGTAACTGGATATTGCTTGGTTAAAAAGTTGAGGGATACATAAATGGCTAGAGGCAGAAGGACAAATAGGGATGGTTACAAGACACCACACTCTGTAGGCCACCGTGGAATAAGGCAAAGAAATTCGATGAAATGAGGTTGGTGAAAGAAATTAAACACTTCGAGGTGAAACGAAAATCATTTCTCCCGTTTTTAAATCGCACCTACACAAGTGAAAACTCCTAATACTCGTACGTGTAACTGGGGTCATTTTAAACACTTTGGTAACTTGAGGCTGCAGTCAGGAGTGTCCGCTACCTGACGCTGTCGTCATCCCAGTCCCGAAGCGATGCAGTACCCAACTAGTATCCTAAAATTGCATCTAAAAGCTCTTCAATGATATAATCTCTGGAAGAGAGTCAAAAACAAGAGTTAAAACGTCCACAAATCACAGGAAATCCAACATGTCAATTTGCACGGAATTGATATGGTTTAATCTCAATTTTAAAAGAGGAATAACATCCTAGGAGTGCTGACGTTTAAATGAAGTGGTTATTAATTTCGATAGTGTCTTAAATTGTTAAGACCGACATTTGCGGCCCATAGGGGTTGGCCGAGCTATGTTTCTTATGCGGAAGTATTGCAGAAACTCCATGATCCATGCGTGGATGTGAAGCTACTTCAGCAATTTCTTGAAACCATATTTTACTAGGAGGAACCACAACAGGTTGCTTTCCGACACAGTCGAAACTGCGCTTGGTGAATGAAGGGCGAGAATGAATGGATACTTATTTTGTCTATAGTTCCGGAGTAAATGACAGTCAAAAGTTTGATACAACTGTTGCAACTGTGTTTTATCAAAAACTTTTAAGAACTTTGTAACAAAGTAATTCCATGAAATGAGGCTGATAAAATAATGCTGTATCTTTTACCATTCCTACATGATATTCTTATAGAAATTGATTTCTATTCAGTGGATTATTAGTAATACATAGCACCCAACGGTTTTTTGATGCGATAGAGCTATCAGAGAAAGTTATAGAGACTTGAATAATAGTATCATATTTATCGTTCTAGTTATCTGAATTGTTGACTTCTTACCAAGATAGCCCTTCATGATTGGCTTTTAAAGTCTGCATATGTGTATCATTCTGGCTTGCTTCCTTTCAGTGTTTCTATCTGTGGATCATAATCTGACAGGCGATTACTAATTTTTCTCTCATTGCGCCTATCATCTAGAGTACAATCTGTGATGGTGTAGTTTGTGACCCTACTGCTGTTTCCTTGAACTCCAGTTCCCAAGTATACTGTCTGTACCAGGTTGTAAGGTTCAGGTGAATTTATTAACATTCATCGGTCTGGAGAGTCATTTAGAAAGCTTATATTGAAATTCCCACTCTAAATAATCTTCATGTCTCTTATGAGCAGCGCCTAGAACGGCTTCAAGACTGGAGAGGAAAACCCTCTACTATGAACTGGGGGGGGGGGGGGGGGGAGGAATTGGTAGAGCCCTATGATAACATTTATTTCCATTAAAATGCAAAATCACCAGCACAGCCATTAATTTTTTGGTCTTTGCATTGTTTTGATAAATCATCTTACTTCAATTAATCATTAAATTTATCATAAACGACCACTCCTCCCATTGGAACAAACTCCTTGCGTGGAAATCATATAAGATGGGCTCCTCCAAAGGTAACATTAGTACTTCTTCGCTACGTAAAAAATGCTGTGAGACATAAGTTATCTCAGAGTAGAGATATATAAAATGTGCGCGTTTATTTCACATAATACGGAGATGCTATAATTAAGCTTTCGCTGCTTGAAAGATCCTCCGTGAAAAACATGTGATAGCTGGACAGTGAAACTTTGTGGAAACGTTTGCAAGGACATGCGGAAGATCTAATGAAGGACTGACAGAAACGATTTTCAATTTCCACATAAGATGGTAACATTCGTTAATTGCGTACCACCCTTACAATCCACGTTACGAACGTTGCTGAATGTGATGACCTTCTGCATTTTCCGACGATGGACTAAAGAATGAGCATCTGTCATAACACACCTCGTGCCCTGCTTGAAGACTGCACATTACGTCCAACATTCTCAGCCATGGCAACAGTAACTTCTTCAAAGATTTGTGGCGCAATTTGCCGCCAGCCCCTCTCAGGAGCAATTTCCAAATCGCCTATAATTTCGAACTTCCGGATCGTGTTCTTCAATCTCGATGCAGAAAGAAGACCTGCCCAGACTTCTTTAATGTGCCGATACTCGCGAAGAGCAGCAGCAGTGTCGCTATTGTTTTGATAAAAGCGCTTTACGAGTAAAGCCCCGCTCATGTTCTCCAGACCCAGTCGACTGTCTGCAACAGTAGTGCACAATGAAACTTTTCTTTCAAGTGTATGTTGCCGTGCCAGTGCTGGCCCCTAACAGCAAGTCATTACACTAACACTGATAATGCAAATCCTGCAGCGCACAGTCCGAACATCATTCCCATGAAGTTGGTACCGATACGGTAAATAGTTTTCCGTCAACTCTGGCTCATGTAGGGGAAGTTTATTTACCACCGGGCTGTATTGTGATAAAATAAGCTTACTGCGCCTTCTGATATTATTCCCTGTTTTTTGGCTATATTACAGCACGAAGGAAATTTACCAAGCGAGTTTGCGCAGTGACCAGAACACTGGGCTCGCGTTCGAGAGGACGACGTTTCAGATCCGGCCATCAAGATTTTTTTTTTGTGATCTCCCTAAATATCTCCAGGTAAATTTCGGGATGGTTCCTTTGAAAAGGTCACTGCCAATTTCCTCCCCCATCTTATCGTATTCAGGGCTTGTGACCCGTCACTAACAACCATGCAGTAAAAAGTACGTTAAACTATAATATTTGTTCGTTTTTATGTATCCCTGGGATGTAAGAGTGGCTAGATTCATAAAAAGTATGGCAGGAGTCTATCAGATGTCTTCTTTAAATCAAATACAAAAGGCTGCTTATTAATACCATATTATCAAACTACGATGGAAATGGTTGTATACATGGAAGAACCCTGGAGATACTAAAAGGTCTCAGATAGATTATATAATGGTAAGACAGAGATTTAGGAAACAGGTTTTAAATTGTAAGACATTTCCAGGGGCAGACGTGGACTCTGACCACAATCTATTGGTTATGACCTGTAGATTAAAACTGAAGAAACTGCAAAAAGGTGGGAATTTAAAGAGATGGGACCTGGATAAAATGACTAAACCAGAGGTTGTACAGAGTATCAGGAAGAGCATAAGGGAACAATTGACAGGAATGGGGGAAATAAATACAGTAGAAGAAGAATGGGTAGCTTTGGGGGATGAAGTAGTGAAGGCAGAAGAGGATCAAGTAGGTAAAAAGACGAGGGCTAGTAGCAATCCTTGGGTGACAGAAGAAATACTGAATTTAATTGATGAAAGGAGAAAATATAAAAAAGCAATAAATGAATCAGGCAAAAAGGAATACAAACGTCTCAAAAGTGAGATCGACAGGAAGTGCAAAATGGCTAAGCCGGCATGGTTAGAGGACAAATGTAAGGATGTAGAGGCTTATCTCACTAGGGGTAAGATAGATACTGCCTACAGGAAAATCAAGGAGACCTTTGGAGATAAGAGAACCACTTGTATGAACATCAAGAGCTCAGATGGAAACCCAGTTCTAAGCAAAGAAGGGAAAGCAGAAAGGTGGAAGGAGTATATAGAGGGTCTATACAATGGCGATGTACTTGAGGACAATATTATGGAAATGGGAGAGGATGTAGATGAAGATGAAATGGGAGATACTATACTGCGTGAAGAGTTTGACAATGTTGATTCTGAAGGTGGCAGGGGGAAAATACAGGGAGCGAAATGCTATTTAGAATTTGTACAGAAACTAGATGGCAGTTATAAGAGTCGAGGGACATGAAAGGGGAAGCAGTGGTTGGGAAGGGAGTAAGACAGGGTTGTAGCCTCTCCCCGATGTTATTCAGTCTGTATATTGAGCAAGTAGTGAAGGAAACGAAAGAAAAATTTGGTGTAGGTATTAAAATTCATGGAGAAGAAATACAAACTTTGAGATTCACCGATGACATTGTAATTCTGTCAGAGACAGCAAAGGACTTGGAAGAGCAGTTGAATGGAATGGACAGTGTCTTGAGAGGAGTATATAAGATGAACATCAACAAAAGCAAAACGAGGATAATGGAGTGTAGTCGATTTAAGTCGAGTGATGATGAGGGAATTAGATTAGGAAATGAGACACTTAAAGCAGTAAAAGAGTTTTGCTATTTGGGGAGCAAAATAACTGATGATGGTCGAAGTAGAGGGGATATAAAATGTAGACTAGCAATGGCAAGGAAAGCATTTATGAAGAAGAGAAATTTGTTAACATCGAGTATAGATTTAAGTGTCAGGAAGTCTTTTCTGAAAGTATTTGTATGGAGTGTAGCCATGTATGGAAGTGAAACATGGACGATAAATAGTTTGGACAAGAAGAGAATAGAAGCTTTCGAAATGTGGTGCTACAGAAGAATACTGAAGATTAGATGGGTAGTTCGCATTACTAATGAGGAAGTATTGGATAGGATTGGAGAGAAGAGAAGTTTGTGGCACAACTTGACCAGAAGAAGGGATCGGTTGGTAGGATATGTTCTGAGGCATCAAGGGATCACCAATTTAGTATTTGAGGGCAGCGTGGAGGGTAAAAATCGTAGAGGGAGACCAAGAGATGAATACACTAAGCAGATTCACAAGGATGTAGGTTGCAGTAGGTACTGGGAGATGAAGAAGCTTGCACAGGATAGAGTAGCATGGAGAGCTGCATCAAACCAGTCGGAGGACTGAAGACCACAACAACAACAACAATGGAAATGGTACCACAGAATGAAAAGGATACTGTTTACTACAAAATTGTTATCTTCATTTTAGTGCATAAGGTACGGTATCATAAATTACGTTATGATACTTTTGAGATCAAACAATAAACTTAGTTTCACCTCTTCTGCTCATTAAAAAAACTGTATTTACAAATAATTACACAACGTTTTCGCTAATATTTTTTCTGCATTTGCTGCATGTTTCACAAGTTTTACTCTCTAATTACTATGCGCAAGTGAAACATCATCAGTTTGGTAACTCTACCATTTCCGCAATATTCGACTGTTGGTGAGTAACTCCATAACGTTCTATGGCTTGCACAACATTATTTTGGAGACATGAATTGTTAACTCTCTTCTCCACATGAGAACGTACCATTCCTTGGCCTAATTTCTAGAGGAATATTCTCCTTTTATCAGAATTACCTTCCCGTTAATTGGGATGTTACTGTGAAAAAAAAGCACAATATATTTATGAGTGCTACTTGCATTTCGTTGGTCCATAACTCAAAAGGTTTTCTTCTTGACTTTCTCTTCTATTTGTCTGTACTTGCCTTTCGGTCAAGAGAATCACAACAATGGTTCAAATGGCTTTGATCACTATGGGTCTTAGCATCTGAGGTCATCAGTCCTCGAGAACTTAGAACTACTTAAGCCTAACTAATCTAAGGAGATCAAAAACATCCATTCCCGGGAAAGATTAGAACCTGCGACCGTAGCAGTCAAGCGGATCCGGACTGAAGCGTCTGGAACCGCTCGGCCACAGCTGCTGGCAAGAGAATCACGTGATTTTGTTTTATTACTGAGTAAAGCTATGTCTGGCCTTTCTTTACGTGCTATATTCACCTTACTTCTGTGGCACAAGTAACTGATAAGTGTGATATTTTTGTTAGTTTTGGCCATACAACAGACAGTTGTCAAATTGATTTCAAGACAAAATGATGAGGATAAAAGTTTTCTGGACTTCATTGCCTTCACTTACAGTAGAATTTCCTTGTTATTGTAAATTACCATTGCTGTAATCTTTCCCTGAAACAGTTCTTCAAATAACGAAAGACTCATGAAAAAGTTATCCATTGTAGTACTAGTTGCGGCTTCTCTCAATGTCTTTGTGTATTTATTGTAGTCGATGTAACTCTGGTTTGTATTGTATGATCAGGGTTGAAAAAATGCATTTATTTCCCCGGACATAATGTTGTTCATATTTTATTTTGATACTAACAATAAGCTTATCTTCTAGATTAGTACAATTCACGACCTCCTTTAATAATCTTCGCGAGATAAAATAGTCCCATGTTTTCTTAGAGCGATAGTTCGAACACCGGTTTGTAGATGAGGTGGAATTTTCGTGGAGTTGTGTTTTGGAATGCTGGTGCATGGTGGATTCCACTGAGTGCCATCACGACCAATCAGTAAATCAGCAGAATACTTGGATTAATTATCCTAGAGGCAACCAACGTCTAAGTAAGTGTTATCTTCCCGATCTTTAAGCCATTCTCGAACTGTTGATTCGAAGTTATAACCACTTGTACTGTTTTTAGATGATGTTCTTTTTCTTCCAAGAGATGGTATGAAATCCAAGCTGTAAGTAAAGTACAGAATTAGCTAGCATAATTATTCTGTTCATGAAACTGAACTGTTGCTTACCTGAAACAGTTTTGTCGTAAATAAAACACATCTTTCTAAACTTAAATCAGTTTTAGATTTTGCAGTGTTAATGGTTTTTGAACAATGAGTGTAGGAGTCCCGAAATGTTAAATGTTATCAGCAAACTTGTCAATATAATACGACATTCAGATCAAAGATAAATATACTATTAAAAATGGTTTCCTCGCTAAGGGATCTAAAATACGCCTGCCACGCATTAGACGTGTAGGATTACATAATTGACAACGAAATTTGATTAATTTCAGTTACACCAGATAATATTTTTCCTAAACGAAACAATGGTATTTCCATGGACGACAGTAACTGTAAAATAAAATGAATAATTTTTAAGGCACTTTATCGATAAAATAGAAGGCTGACGAGCCCAAAAGAGCCCTCTCATGCATCCAAGGATTAAGGGAACTTTTGTCAAGCACCGATACGTCCTGCCTGACATTATCCTGTGTTTGGTTTCACTCTGACAGTACAACGATAGCAACGCGGCATTTAGTTCTAACCTTCTTTCTTTTTCTCTCTTTTTCCTATAAATCCTAGAGACTATATGAATTTCGGAGTTTAGCTATTCATTTTGAATGCTATAAATCCTGCACGTAATCTCAAGACACACAATTCACACAGTACGGACAGACAACGCAGATTTTGTTGAATGTTAGCGTTAAGCTAGAACAATAGTGTGGACGTACATTAGGTCAACAGACAATTGTTATTTACAGTGATCAGCACCAGTATGGAACAGATATGACTCGAATGATCATCACTACACTGTATATGTCGTTGAATTACTAAGACTGTTTTTATTCTTTGACGTATTGCACACTATTCGTAAATCGTGTGGAACACAGTTCTATTAAATACTTTGATCCAGGAGACAGAGAAAATTTGGGCTGCATTCTTGCGAGTAATTTTTTTTATTCATTCATAAAACGATCGTTACTATACACTTAAAACACACTGGGAAAATAAATGAGGTATCACTGTTTGACACTGTTGATCTACAACTCTTCTACAAATAACTGGTACTGCCGTAAATTGACGTAAGTGAATTCCATACAATATTTTAACATATCTTCTTGTTTCTGTTTAAGAATCTCTCTATTTACTACAGTGCGTTCTGTCGAAAGTTTCTAGAGAGAGTCTTCAAGAAAATTACTTTCCGACAATATCATGGCAAGGCTAACGTTCGCTTAGGCAGTCTTTTTCGAGTATAATCAGCTCCTTTCTTCGTGTTATCACGCTCACTGGAGCACAAATCGATACAAAACGCAAAATGTGTCCATTGTTTAATAATCATAGAGCTAAATCCGTAATTTTACCATTTGTTTGAGTGGCTTTGTTCTTACTCTCATTCTCAAGGCTCAGGAGACGTTAACAGATTTTGTGCCACACAGACCGCAAAGAATTATTTCAAAGGCATGTCATTAAGCGCCTGCTTAATTATGGAGGTCTCTTGCTGTTAAACAACACAGGCCTGAAATGAAAAGACAGACAATTTAGCGTAATATTCCACTAATTGCTTTGTTTAGGATTTAGTCACTCACTTATTGACCACTGTAACGTATATAATCAAACATGTTTGAATAGCTGCTTCCGACAGCGTTATTGTATGTAGTACTTACAGACGGAAAAGATCTACCGTGGTTTAAAAGCACAATTGGGAGTATGCTCAGGAAGCAAAGGCATCTGCACTCGCGGTACAATAAAGATCGGGAGAATGAGGACAGGCAAAAGTTAGTAGAGATTCGTGCTGCTGTAAAAAGAGCGATGCGCGAAGCATTCAACCACTACCACCGTCATACCTAAGCAAAAGATTTTCCTGAAAACCCTAGGAAATTCTGATCTTACGTAAAATCGGTAAGCGGGTCGAAGGCTTCCATCCAGTCACTCACCGATCCGTCTGGCCTGGCAACGGAAGACAGCAAAATGAAAGCTGAAATTTTAAATTTAGCATTTGAGAAATCTTTCACGCAGGAGGATCGTACAAACATACCGCCGTTTGAGTGTCGTACAGATTCCCGTACGGAGGACATAGTGATAGACATACCTGGGATTGTGAAGCAGCTGAATGGGTTGAAAATAAATATATCGCCAGGACCTGATAGGATTCCAATTCGGTTTTACAGAGAGTACTCTACTGCATTGGCTCCTTACTTAGCTTGCATTTATCGCTAATCTCTTGCCCAACGTAAACTCTCTAGCGACTGGAAAAAGCGCAGGTGACACCTGTATATAAGAAGGGTAGAAGGACGGATCCTCAAAATTACAGACCAATATCCTTAACATCGGTTTGATGCATCATTCTCGAACATATTCGCAGTTCGAATATAATGAAATTCCCTGAGACAGAGAAGTTGCTGTCCATGCATCAGCACGACTTTAGAAAGCATCGCTCCTGCAATACGCAACTCGCCCTTTTTTCACATGATATGTAGCGAACCATGGATGAAGGGTATCAGACGGATGACATATTCCTTGACTTCCGGAAAGCATTTGACTTGGTGCCCCACTGCAGACTACCAACTGAAGTACAAGCATATGGGATTGGTTCCCAAGTATGTGAGTGGCTCGAAGACCTCTTAAGTAATTGAACCCAGTACGTTGTCCTCGATGGTGAGTGTTCATCGGAGGTGAGGGTATCATCTGGAGTGCCCCAGGGAAGTGTCGTAGGTCCGCTGTTGTTTTCTATCTACATAAATGATCTTTTGGATACGGTGGATAGCAATGTGCGGCTGTTTGCTGATGATGCTGTGGTGTACGGGAAGGTGTCGTCGTTGAGTGCCTGTAGGAGGATACAAGATGACTTGTACAGGATTTGTGATTGGTGTAAAGAATGGCAGCTAACTCTAAATACAGATAAATGTAAATTACTGCATATGAATAGGAAAAAGGATCCTGTAATGATTGAATACTCCATTAGTAGTGTAGCGCTTGACACAGTCACGTCGATTAAATATTTGGGCGTAACATTGCAGAGCGATATGAAGTGGGACAAGCATGTAATGGCACTTGTGGGAAAGGCGAATGGTCGTCTTCGGTTTTTTGGTAGAATATTGGGAAGATGTGGTTCATCTGTAAAGGAAACCGCTTATAGAAAGCTGGTGCAACCTATTCTTGAGTACTGCTCGAGCGTTTGGGATCCCTATCAGGTCGGATTGAGGGAGGACATAGAAGCAATTAAGAGGCGAGCTGCTAGATTTGTTACTGGTAGATTTCATCATCACGCGAGTGTTGCGGAAATGCTTCAGGAACTCGGGTGGTAGTCTCTAGAGGAAAGGAAGCGTTCTTTTCGTGAATCGATACTGAGGAAACTTAGAGAACCAGCATTTGAGGTTGACTTCAGTACAATTTTACTGCCGCCAACCTACATTTCGCGGAAAGACTACAAAGATAAGATAAGAGAGATTAGGGCTCGTACACAGGCATATAGGCAATCATTTTTCCCTCGTTCTGTTTGTGAGTGGAACAGGTAGAGTAGATGCTAGTTGTGGTACGAGGTACCCTCCGACACGCACCGTACAGTGGATTGCGGAGTATGTGTGTAGATGTAGTAGTGGGCTGAAACTAAAATATCAGTCACAGGATGAATTCAGTAGAATTCACTAGAAACCACATATACGTCTCTTTGGACAATAATTACACAGATGTTATAATAACTGAGTAATATTTACGCAGCGAGAACAACAATGTAACTCCCTTCCGTGACAGCGTAATTTTTTAGTGTGATTGTCCATATATTTAAAGTTCTGATGAAAAATATAAATCGTTCACATGTTATCTTAATGATGTGAAATCGATACTAGAGCACCATGGATATCATAATCTGGAGCTGTTGACTTTGATGGTCAAGTCCAGGGAACAGTGAATGTTAGATCCGAACCTAGGCAGCTGTCAGTTTTTGATTATGTGAGATTAACAACTAATGTTGAAAATTAGATGATACATACGAATGAATACAATTTTTTTTGCATATACAAAAATATATACAACTGCATTGAGAGTCAGTGTACAGCATTGAACAGAAGCTGTTCCGCTACCAGATGACTAAATGAGCAGACAGTAGCTTGAAATAGTTACTTAAATTTCATGACATCGTCGTGTTCACTCATAAGTTGTAGGAGAAAATTTGTAAAGTTAAACAGTGTGCCACACTTATCGTGGATAGCTCTATCATTCCTTACATGTATCGCACAAGTGGAAAGATGGGCCAGTGTTTAGATTTATGTTCACAAATATATATATAGTAACTTTCTTTCTTACCGAAGTAATGAATCAACAGTGTCTGTCTTACGTGACATTAGAGAGCTCTTGAAAACAGAAATAGTGCGATATAATCATATTTAATGTCATCAGTGACATCATTCGCAGAGAAAGCCAGGATGTATATTGAATATGAGGGAGACAGCTTCCAGCAAAAATCATGTTTATCTGAACTATTTAATATAACATTGTGTAACATATTTTGCACCTACTAGTAAGGATTTGTATGAGGAAAAAATGTCAGTTAATTTTGCAATCGTTTCACTGAAAATACCAACAATAATGGTATGATTTTGTTTTTAATTTAATTTAAACTCAAATATTTTCTTAGATAAGAATTTGTACAACTTTGTCTGTTCTTCTTGTGGCCTTAGCGACAATCTTATTGCGGTATGTTGAAACTGATTTGGAATATTCATGGCTTTTGCATTACGTGGGACAGTCGGTACATATCAAAAAATTTGAAATGTGTAGCTTATACGACAAGCGTGATTTTGATATCTGCCAATGCATATCAGATCCTCTCAGAAGGGCTGAGTCGTATAGCTACCTTTCTTATCGGAAATATTTTTCTTCTCCAGTTGACTTCATCTCAATGCGTATTTTTAAAATTTTCGTATTCACTGTTTATTTTCTATCATAGCTAATCGCACCACACGTTTCATAACGCACGATGACTTTATAAATGGAAAAGGAACGAGACTCGGGCCATATGCACCAAATCATCTTCATATGGTTATTAGGCGTGAGCTCTGGACCATTCAGCAAATGATAAATTAAGTAAGCTGTCTTGAGTGAGCTAGACAAACAGCGCCCCATTTGCAGAAGTAATTTAGCGAAATGACTAAAACAGTTGGATGTCTGACAGAGCATCTGAACCTTGCTTTTTCCAAATAAGTATCCAGTGTATTTAACAATTCACCTCCTCCCAAGTTGTGTCGGGCGATGCACGCAACTTCTTCACCTAAAATATCTTTTTACATGGTTGGTTGAAAAAAATGGCTCTGAGCACTATCGGACTTAACATCTATGGTCATCAGTCCCCTAGAACTTAGAACTACTTAAACCTAACTAACCTAAGGACAGCACACAACACCCAGTTATCACGAGGCAGAGAAAATCCCTGACCCCGCCGGGGATCGAACCCGGGAACCCGGGCGTGGGAAGCGAGAATGCTACCCCACGACCACGATCTGCGGACATTTACATAGTTGGCATTATCATAATCTGTTTTCACGCAGATAATGAAACGAAATAAGAAAACGAAGATTAAGGTTTAACCGGCGAAAAGGGCATTTTGTAAATAAGCAGGTTAGTTTTTCTGTTTCTATTAAAGTATTGTTAGCTAGAGTCCGTAATTCCCTTATTATTATGAATGTACTACTAGCAAGGCTTTCGTCCAATTGGAGGTCACTTGCTACTGAATCTGCTTAAAAAAATCGAATTTTTTTCTGTCTTAAATCAATATTTATAGTTTTGTGAACTAAATGTTAGTTAAATGAATCGATTCGGAAATCGGGAACATCTTTAAAAACAAATTTAAATATATGTCGGTATGCGGCAATGGCCGTGTTTTCCCTGCGGTCGGATGTCAAATGGCGTCATTATTATTTTGACACTTCGAAAAGATATATTGCGTAATCGTTTTTTGAGTTGGCAGCCCTGTTAGCACACAAGCGTCCTTTGTTTTCCTTTGTATATCTATGGTTTTCGAGAGTTGTTCGTGTTCAAACTTCTGTACGTTGTTGAGTTGTTGGTGCTGTCATTCTCGGAAGTAGTTATGCCTCCAAAAAAGTGTTTTGGAATGGGAAAACGTAAGTTATATGGTAATCAGTTTACTTCGTTGGGAAATGGAGGCTGTGTAATTATATCCACAAACCAACTGGATGTTATGTCGACTCCGCCAAGTGCCTCAAGACAGAAGCTAAAATATTTGAGTACCCAGAGTGACATTTCTATAAAATATGACCAAAATACTGTAACGGAATGCGTTTCCCTAATTACTGAAATGAGTACTTTATGTCCGGTTCTAAAGAATGCTGCCGTATGTGCGCTTTGTGGAAAAGGTGGTATTAAAATCGTCGAAGATTTTGAAAGCAGGAAAGGTGTGGCTAGTAAGTTACAAGTGTTTTGTGATTTTCCAATGGATTGTGCTAAGAAAGAGTTTATAACACAAATATCAGACTTTCATATGGAATGGGGTGTACTGGGAATGGTAGAAAGGCAGCTCAAACACTTTGTGCTATAATGAATTTGCCCCCCCCCCCTTACAAAATTTAAGAAGTACACACAGTTACTTCTAGAAAGTCTTGGGCAAGTGAGTGCTGTTTCAGTGAAGAAAGCAATAGAAGAAACTGTGTTATGCAATGAATATGACACTGATATAGCTGCAGCCTTTGAAGAGACATGGCAGAAGCATGGTCATCTATCACTGAATGGTGTTGTCACCACAACATCCCAAGAAAATGGAAAGATGATTGACATAGAATGTATGGCAAAGCGCTGCCATGGTTGCAAAGGAAATAAACAAGATCATGTTTGTGTGCAGAATTTTTCTGGGTTCAGTGGTGGAATGGAATCAGAGGGAGCTCTCAGAATATCTGAAAGGTCAGAAGAGAATTATGGTGTACGGTATGTGAAGTACCTTGGAGACAGAGACTCCAAGGGGTATGCAAATGTGTTGGAAAATATGCCTTATGGGAGAACTGTACAAATTGAAAAATTATAGTGTTTTCGGCATGTCCAAAAGGGGATGAGCGCACGTTTACGTAAGCTAATAAAAGATCTGAAGGAGAAAAAGCTCCGTGTTGGTAAACCAATTTGTGGTCACGGTCGTCTTACTAAGGACGAGGTGGACAAACTGCAGCTCTATTAGGGTTTAGCCATAAGAAGAAATCAAGACAATCTTGAGGCAATGAAGAAAGCAATGTGGGCTACCTTTTTTCATAAAGCTTCTGCTGGTGACCATCCACAGCATGCTCTCTGCGACAGTTGTGTAGACACATTGTTTGGATACAAAAAAAAAGCAATAGCTAATGGCGAAACTTATGCACATCATCCCTCCCTGCAATTTGAGGTATTGGAAGCAACTGAACCAATAAACAGGGACCTAAGTGACACCAGACTATTGTCACGGTGCTTACATGAAAAGACACAAAATGTTAATGAATGTTTCAATCAAGTGACATGGGAACGCCTGCCTAAAATTGTGTTTGTTGGTTTCAGTACCACGCGATTAGGTGTATTAGATGCAGTTATTTGCTTTAATAATGGGCAGTTAGCAGATGTGATGTTTTAGAGTTGTTGGGACCAACTCTTGGTTTCAATACGGGACAAGTACTAATGGCAATTGATTCCTTGAGAGTGGCCAAAGGCGAAAAATGGGTTCTTGAGGCAACTAAGGAGGCCATAATAGCAAAGAGGAGCAAGAAAAGGAAGAGAGAAGATAAGGAACACACAAACAAAGAATATTATGCAACTGGAGGTTTTTAAGAACAACAGAGGACGGTAACAGATGAAATGTACCTTTAAACTGAATCTCCCAAGAATCAAAGTTTCTGACATGTTTATTTTACGCAAAAGAAACTTTCAGCTAGATTTCTGAAATTTTTTGTGATATTTAAGGCTACCATTGGGAGAAAAGTAGACTACAGACACCAGCTCACTATCAGCAGGTGGAAAAATATACCCTTATTAATTATAAAAAAATTTGTATTTATAATATAAAAACTATTGACTGAAATCATTTTATTGTAACCTTGCTTTTTAGATAACAATGTAATAAATGTGTGCACAAAGTTTTAAACATCTAAGAGAAGTGGTTGGTAAGTCTATAGATTTCAAACGTAGACTGGCTGGAAAATAATTAAATAACTGACCGATATAAATTTTTATATAATAAAGTTTATATCAAAGCTATTCTAATTATACTTATACCAAAATCTTCCACTTTCACTGCCCTAAAATTACATTATGTATATAGACCCTCATAAACTTTATGAAAATTCTTACTGTTTTTCCATCCGGTCACTGGCAAGTTACCTTGAAATCGCATCTTTTGACCTTTCTAAGAGAAAGAAAGCTAGGCTCTGAAGTCATGTCACAATGAGGTGCTTAGCAACGGAATACAGGCGCGGACTCGATAACCGTGGGGAAGAAAATCTGCTGTCTCCGTTTCAAACGAAGCGTTTTGGCATTTACCTTAAATGACCCAGGACAACCAGGGTAGACCCAAAAATTGATAACTGGGTGGGTGGCGATGGTGTAGTGGTTAGAGGGGGGAGGGGCCGGGCGAGAGTTATACATCACACTTACGCATGTGAGACCAGTTTCATAAGCACTGAAACTTGCTCATTCCTATAGTAAATGTAACATGTATCTATAAAGAAGAAGCTGTACCAGTATGTTCGTTGTTCAAAGTATTATAAAAATATATAGTTCTTTCAGAAGTGACGGTCAATAATTCACACATGGAAGGTACAGGCCAAAAGTAGCTTCAATAAATAGGAGCCCACAAATCAACATTTGCATAGATACAAAACATTTTCTGTTGCGGTTCATCAGTGTCCAGGAACACATGACATCTCTAAACGATAAAGTAGGTGTTCGAAATTTTGTCCACACGTCTGAATGCAACATTGAACTGCTCTCTGAAATGAGGGGCGTTTACAGTTGGTTCCCATCTCTAATTAATAAGATACCTCGGCAACGATTGATTACTTGAGCTTTTCATCTACTTTTGACCTGTATTTTCCATATGTGAATTATTGACCATCACTTCTGAAACACCCTGTATGTGGGCCAATCGGGTAATGTTAACCTACGATACAGTACCTGTGGTCTCCACTATCGGTGATCAAGCCGCTAAGGGCTTCGCATAAACCAGGGAATCAAGCTTGCTAAGACAACTTTCCGTCATTTCTAGAAACGCTGAGAAATATTTCCTCGTATAAATGAATTTCGGTGTACCCTGAAATGCAAATTATCTGTCTTAACACTAGATAATTTCCATGTCACTCAGTTTCGTCGACAAGTCATACACGATTTACCGTGTTTTTGTTATCTCAGTAAAACATACATTCACTGAGACTAACACAAGGTTTCGGGCTGTGCGCCACTTAATCAGCCGTAGAAACTGCACCTTAATCCCAAATGCCGCTGCACTTTTACGTTACATAATTCTTGTTAGATATTCAAATTAACTGTATTACATAATCTGAGTTAACATATGCTAATATGGAGCTAATAACAGCAATCTGCAATGTGAAGAAGACGAAAATGATATCTTCATCTTGGTGTCGAACAAGTTTACAAAAACAAGTTGGACATTATTCTGCAACTACTTTGTATAGATTAAAATTATAAATATATTTCATCTGTAGAAGGATATTCCTGAGGTCAGTTACCGAACGAACAGTAGTCTTCGAAACACTACTGTCCTTTAGTTCGAGTAGACCTAGATAATGGACTGACTAATCGAACATATGTAACAAAACGTATACCTGTAATTTAGTCTACTCTTGCTTCCCTTGGATATCCGTTACTATACTTGCATCCAGTGATAGTTATCTCCCCTCCCGTGTCTGCTAACTCTCCCAGCGACCGCCATATAGCGGGAAGGAAAGATGCAAAAATTCTGGACTCCATGAGGGACTTAGTGAATCGTGCGCCTGCTCTGAGGTGTGATTAAGCTTCACGCAGATCGTGGCTACGCGTGAGGTGGCTAATTAGATTACGAGGTGGTTAACAGCGAGATAGGCGCGGGCAGCCGGCAAGTTTGCTGAACACAAACAGTGGCCGTAATGCTAACTTATATTTTAAGCGGGTGATTACGCGGGGCAAGTTGTGGGCCATCACGCATCAGTCCACACGGCGCCGTCCGCGAGCTTGTTTCAGCAGATCCGCCAAACAGCCAACTAACTGCCGCCTAAAGTTGATTTACTGCACAAGTACAGTGTTTGATATTTAACCCATAATTAGAGCTTTCCGCTAATAGCGATGGAGCTGAGAACTGTTAGGTTTGAACTGTTCTGCCTATGCACAGAGCCGCAACGCTTCGTCTCTGGTAAAATATGTGGTCTGTTGAAATACTGTAAATCAGCTAACTCTGACTGCCCTAAAGCCACTGCTCAGCATATGCTGCGCCAACAGCCTAACAGTAATTCGTGACAATTATAGAAGCATAGCTCGCAACTTTTGGCTGGTCGATGTTTAGTCTGCCGTCATTCATCGAGTGCTGTTGTTGATTTATTACTCCGGAACTGCTTGCGTGGAAAAGGGTCGGGTCGCTAACAATCGAGCTTGGGATACGATTATCTAAAGGTCAACACCAAGCGAAGATAATCAGCTTTCGCTGCTATAAAATCACTCGTTTACGAGGACGTGCTGAAAAGTAATGCCTCGAAATATTTTATGTGTAAAGTCTTAAACATTTTAAATGCAACAAACGGCTGAACATTCTACCTCTTCATTTTTCGTGTCTAAAAATATATTTCTCAACATAGCCACCGCGACGACGAATACATTTCTCCCAACCAGAACTCGTTTGTTGATACCTTCACTTTAGAATGCATGACTTCGTTGTCAGAGACACAATCTCCGCTCTGCTTGCACCGCTTCAACACTTTAAAGAGTCAAGTTTTGAACACAGATGAAGTTGGATGGGCCAAGACGGTACAGTGTGGAGAATTATCGATGATAGTGGACCCAAAGCGTCGGATTTTACTAGGTATGCCAGCGCTCGTGTGTCGCCTGGTATTTTCATGCTTCAGGAAAAGGTGCGCCATGTGTAGAGAAGGTGTCCGAATTACAGCACGATGTTTCTCACGCACCTACATAGTTACATATCGCGGGGTGGAGCAGTGGTTAGCACACTGGACTTGCGTTCCGGAGGACGACGGTTCAAATCTACGCCCGGCAGTTTCTTCCCTAATCCATTGCGACCGATGACCTCTGCTTCTGGACCTGTCCCCCGACACCAACCAACATACCGCTATGTTACACACTACAGTTCAGATAGCTTCTGCCGCAGAGGGCAGCAAGTATGCTGATGTGAAGGATAAAGGTGCACATTGTTAATAACGTTGGATTAAAAAAAAAACGTTTTAATGGTTTTCACATACAAAATTCGGAGGTATTACTTTTCAGCACGCCCTCGAAGGTTTCACACTAGAATAGACCGACGTCAATGGTTCAATTCTCTACCTTAACTATATTTTTATCATTTACTCTCTTTCGGCTGGTAATATACACCCCTGGAAATGGTAAAAAGAACACACTGACATCGGTGTGTCAGACCCACCATACTTGCTCCGGACACTGCGAGAGGGCTGTACAATCAACGATCACAAGCACGGCACAGCGGACACACCAGGAACCGCGGTGTTCGCCGTCGAATGGCGCTAGCTGCACAGCATTTGTGCACCGCCGCCGTCAGTGTCAGCCAGTTTGCCGTGGCATACGGATCTCCATCGCAGTCTTTAACACTGGTAGCTTGCCCCGACAGCGTGGACGTGAACCGTATGTGCAGTTGACGGACTTTGAGCGAGGGCGTATAGTGGGCATGCGGGAGGCCGGGTGGACGTACCGCCGAATTGCTCAACACGTGGGGCGTGAGGTCTCCATAGTACATCGATTTTGTCGCCAGTGGTCGGCGAAAGGTGCACGTGCCCGTCGATCTGGGACCGGACCGCAGCGACGCACGGATGCACGCCAAGACCGTAGGATCCTACGCAGTGCCGTAGGGGACCACACCGCCACTTCCCACCAAATTAGGGACACTGTTGCTCCTGGGGTATCGGCGAGGACCATTCGCAACCGTCTCCATGAAGCTGGGCTACGGTCCCGCACACCGTTAGGCCGTCTTCCGCTCACGCCCCAACATCGAGCAGCCCGCCTCCAGTGGTGTCGCGACAGGCGTGAATGGAGGGACGAATGGAGACATGTCGTCTTCAGCGATGAGAGTCGCTTCTGCCTTGGTGCCAATGATGGTCATATGCGTGTATGGCGCCGTGCAGGTGAGCGCCACAATCAGGACTGCATACGACCGAGGCACACAGGGCCAACACCCGGCATCATAGTGTGGGGAGCGATCTCCTACACTGGCTGTACACCTCTGGTGACCGTCGAGGGGACACTGAATAGTGCACGGTACATCCAAACCGTCATCGAACCCATCGTTCTACCATTCCTAGACCGGCAAGGGAACTTGCTGTTCCAACAGGACAATGCACGTCCGCATGTATCCCGTGCCACCCAACGTGCTCTAGAAGGTGTAAGTCAACTACCCTGGCCAGCAAGATCTGTCCCCCATTGAGCATGTTTGGGACTGGATGAAGCGTCGTCTCACGCGGTCTGCACGTCCAGCACGAACGCTGGTCCAACTGAGGCGGCAGGTGGAAATGGCGTGGCAAGCCGTTCCACAGGACTACATCCAGCATCTCTACGATCGTCTCCATAGGAGAATAGCAGCCTGCATTGCTGCGAAAGGTGGATATACACTGTACTAGTGCCGATATTGTGCATGCTCTGTTGCCTGTGTCTATGTGCCTGTGGTTCTGTAAGTGTGATCATGTGATGTATCTGACCCCAGGAATGTGTCAATAAAGTTTCCCCTTCCTGGGACAATGAATTCACGGTGTTCTTATTTCAATTTCCAGGAGTGTAGATTTATATTTACAGCCTGCACTTTCCGGCATCAATTATTTTTTGCAACAAACGCATTAAGTTTTTATTGCTAAATCTTTACCAGTATTATATAACCCTGGGAGTTTAGTAGATAGTTTTAAATTCATGTGAGATGCACATTTGGAGTTAACAGAAACAGGTACTCTTAAGTATACTTCGATTGTTATCACCTGGGCTGAATGAATCAAAATCTTCAGCAGAGGAGTACGTAAATCGAAGCTATGCTACAATAACCCAGTAATGCGTAGTCTACGCTATTACCAAGTCAAGTTAGTTCTTTAAACTCTGAATGTAACAAAGGTTGAATTTGAGTGTATGACTTTCTACTCTATGGTGTATGTATTTCAGGACACTATAGATGTATTCAGAATAATACTAGAGAGTGTTTCAGCAACATCAAGGGTATTAGTTTTTGGCAGAGAAGTAGTTTTTTTTTTTAATATGATCTCTCAGGCTACCTCGACGCGATTGACCGATAGTGTGTGCTGCCGAGTTCTTTCCATTTCATGCGCTGTATTTCGATGACCGACCCAGCCGTCTTCTACAGGTGCTACGAGATTTTCTTCTATGTGCATACGCTAACTGGATTCCAATAAGACTGCGCTAACATAAAGGTATTAATTAAAATTAATTCAAGTATTTACTTTTGTGATCAGCTTCGCCCAGGCTAATAAAGTTCACATCTCACATTAACAGGTTCGGGAGGAGCTGGTCTTCCACTGTTGTTTGGACATTTTTGGCGTTACCAACCCTTATTAATGCACCTTTGTGCAATGGATGCCGGCGCAGTGTGTAGTCTTAGAAGAAAAGGCGTTACACACAGCCCCTGAATTTGTAGTATTTATATATAATGTTGGCAGTGATTTAGTCAAATATATGTTCTTGATGAAAGTGGTAAGTCGTAAATTATTTTTTCGTAGAAAATTTTACAATTTGATGACAGTTATTCAGTCTCTAATCGCTGTAACTACATTAGTACTAATCCATCTACACTGAATGACTCGAGAACGCCTCCGTTAAATGCATGTCCATCTAACATTACTCTGAAGTGATTATAAAATGTTCTTTCTGAAGACACTGTATAATACCTAGCATTGTTAAAATAAAGTTAACTTCGCCCACATGACAGAGTACCTAACGTTCGAAATTAGCATTCTAATCACTGCTCGCCTCCTCATACGATCGTCACCCAACGTATGCCACTAGTCCAACTTGGTCCTAACCGGCTCGCTGTTATGCTTTCTCACAGGCTGTCTGAAGCGTTCTTCAACCACTCTACGTGCTAATACACACATCTCACTGAATTTCAATGCATAAACATTTAAATAATGAAAGTAGCCTAGGAACATGATCACAGTATCCTCGAATGCGTACTGAATCACTGATTAAAATGGTATGTCGCTTATAATTTTACGGCTGAAACTACTGAATCGCAGATTAAAATGGTATGTCGCTTATAATTTTATGGCTGAAACTAATGCCGGCCGCGGTGGTCTCTCGGTTCTAGGCGCGCAGTCCGGAACCGTGCGACTGCTACTGTCGCAGGTTCGAATCCTGCCTCGGGCATGGATGTGTGTGATGTCCTTAGGTTAGTTAGGTTTAAGTAGTTCTACGTTTTAGGGGACTAATGACCACAGTAGTTGAGTCCCATAGTGCTCAGAGCCATTTGAACCATTTTTGCTGAAACTACTGTGTAAAATGCTTCATTCCGAATATAGAAAAATATCAAATAATAATACGACAGAAAGGTGCCTGAGAGTACTGTCTAAAATGCTTCTTTCTAAATATAGAAAAATATGCCAAATAATAACACGACTGAAAAAGGTGTAATAGTGATATAATAAATAAGAATGGCATATTAATGCAAACTGATTTTATCAGCTGCTTCCACTGGCTGATGTAGTTTTTGTGTATTGGTTGCCGTTCTTGAAAATGGCTCTGAGCACTATGGGACTCAACTGCTGTGGTCATTAGTCCCCTAGAACGTAGAACTACTTAAACCTAACTAACCTAAGGACATTACACACATCCATGCCCGAGGCAGGACTCGAACCTGCGACCGTAGCAGTCGCGCGGTTCCGGACTGAGCGCCGTTCTTGAATTACAGTAATTTATTAACTACTAAATATTCAGTGACGGGAAGTGCACTGAACTCTGTGGAAAAGCCTGAGACTTGCAATACCTTTATCTAAAACTATTCTTGTTTACTGCATATAGGTGCCTTTTTCAGACGGTATAGTTAAATTTCCGAGCCAAATCGTTGTAATCATCGGCCTCTGGGAAAGGTTTGTGACAATGCACCCAAGTAGCGCCGAAGAGAAACGGAAGCACTTCTCAGTGCCTTTCATATGAGCTCTGGTATTTTGTCGTATCACTGTTTTATAAATTGGTGTTAATTCCAGAAGATTCACAAATTTACATGCATGTAGTGTCCGAACTGTGGGCCCCACAGTAGGACTGTTCATATCACGGTACTCGTGTTTAAATGAGTTTGAAAATGGCAAATCTCTTTTGTGAATACAACGGTTCTTTTTTACATAGACGTAACTGTCCATGTCTACATTACTCTAATATACTCTTCCGTGGCCTCTGCCAGAGTCCGTTACTACCTGTCCGGCTCACAACTGAGCACTGGGATTACCGACTCGTACACTTTCGTGGACGTTCTCTACATGCGGGGCTATCAAATTCTAGGGGGCTTGGGACTTTGCTTTGACGGAGTACCAAAACACTGCGTCCACTCTGTTATCAGGCCATAATGAAATGTAATGCCACGTACTCCATTATGAAACGCAGTTTCACTCTCGTGAAAACAAGCACCACACAGCACCTCACCACAAACTCGCCATCATAGTCAGTCAACTTCACGTCAGTGCACGAAAATGCAAACAAAGCTGTAGGGTGTTAATTGGTTTCTATGTCTGTATGTGCCCTATTCTAAACATACCATATATGAACAAACTTAGCACTCCATTAAATATACAACGTCCGAAAATGATTTTATTCCTGGCGTACAAGGGACGGCAGCGCTGTAACTGCGGTGGTAACTGGAACTGACAACTGTAAACGACAGATGGGCATTCGACCAGTCAGTTGTGACCGACTGTGTGAAAGCGTGGACGTGCACCTGTAATGTGTCAACGTTGTTGGATACAAATCGCGACAGAGAAACAAATTTAACATTCTAAGTCAAGTGTTCAAGACATTCTACAGAATATTTTCGAGAAGAGAAAAGTGTTTGGAAAGTATTTTTCCGGCACACCTTGACTGCCGATCAAAAACAACGATGCCTGCATACCTGATGCGACTTGACTTACTTGAAAAACGAAGACTTTTTTAAAAATATGTTATTTCCTGTAATACATCGTAAAGACGAGACTATGGTATTACCAATACGAATCTATCACAAAACGACGAAATGCATAATGAATCTTCTATAATTCGCTAAGACCGAAGAAGGCGAGAACGACGCGCGGGCTGAACAGTAACCCAAAGGAGGACTTTTCTGACAGCTTAACATCGCTGTATGGAGGTTTTATGCGTTGTATTCAGGTGGGAGAGACTATGCGGACCATGTGAAGCATTAAGACCGCCGTCTTCCTAACTTTATTTTTAATTAGTTTAGTCTCAAAACTTTTCGACTAATGGGGTACAGTCCATGTTTGCTTCATGTAATACTTTAATCACATTACTAAATAAAAGTCCCGCGGCCCATTTTTCTGTCTATATGTAAAGGCTAATCCCTGGAAATACTGTAGGAATTTTGATACGATTAACACTAATAAGTAGACAAAATCACAAGGAAAATTTTTATGTATCAATTATTATTATAGCAGTTACGAGTGTTTAACAGATGTAACATTATCGGTTCCATTTACAATTGGAGTTCGGAGTGACATCTCGTGGCAATGGTGATTACATGTGTCTGCTGCCGAGCGAGGGATGGACTCTCATTGAAACCTGCATCTGACCATACAAATTTAGGCTTCCCGTGATGTCCCTAAATTGCTCTACGCCACTGCCGCGATAACTGTTTCCAAAGGGCACGGCCCATTTCCTTCCCCACCATTGAAACATTCCGAGCTTTTGCTCCGTCCATAACGATCCCTATGTCGACTAGAATTTAAACAATAATCTTTGTTCCTTCCTTCCTACCTCTATTGCTACGAAAGTTCAGCACTTCAACTAAATCAAGCTAACAAACAGATAAGCTATACGTCCAAAATTATGACATAATCCACCTCATCGTGCAAGAAACTTATAAACAGCGAGTCTATACAGGGTGGTCGGAAACAGCAAAACCAGGAAGGGTGTTGTATGGGAGTAACTGTTGAGAAAAGAATTTGATATATTGTGTCGTTTCCGATTTATTTATAACCGAAGTTAGCCAATCAGGTCGTTGTGCGCACAAGTTTAAGCAACTTGTCAGAGCCTGAGATGTAAAAGGATTCTTCGTTTGGTTTCCTAAAAGCGAACTAGAGAGCGATACAAACATTGAACACTGAACGACAGTAAAAATCTTTTTTACTGTTTGAGGAAATCAAATGAAGAACACTTTTGGCAATATCGTCCCTGGCAGGATCTTGAATTAGCACGCGCGACGACATGATTGGTTAAATGCAGCGCAAAATAACTCGGAAACGGGGTAAAATATCAAACTTTTATTTTAACAATTATTTCTCAGTGCAACCTTCTCTGAAGCACTCTTACAAAATTTTCAGGTTGTTTCTGACCAACCTGTATACCAAACGAAAACATGAATGTCAATAGTTCATAAGCGGTATATCAAATGAATTATTAAGCTGAATCACAAATTTTATCCCCATGCGTCAAACGCAAGCTGTACATGCAACGTTACACGCAAATATCAGTTTCTGAATAATATGCTACATTCAGTTATCTACATGCCAATACCACCATGTGTCAACTTAAATACACTACATTTTCAGCGTGTCGTATTCACCTCACTCCGCTCAGAATAATAGTAATGTTGTAAATAGTCTTCACGTGTTTGCTGTCGGATTACGTTTTGAAAATTCCTAGTCACGAGCAAGATTAAACCACCTGAAGATGTCGGACAGTTGCTCCGAGGAAGTATTGTGGAATTTGCCCAACGTGATCTGGCGGAAAACCCGTGAAGACTATTTACAACACATCCGCCGGGAAAGCTTGAAGAATCACAATAGTAATGTTCTCCAAAAGATCTCAAGTATTTCACATATCTACAGATGAAATAGCTTATCTAGGAAATATCATGGTAAATGTTCTCCTTGCAGCTTTCTTATCTCACACCTTTATATGTATAATTAATAAACACTGAAAACTACTCTATTAACACATGACAACCACAACGCACAGGTATGGATAAAGTTACACCGTATGGAAAAAAGTAATCACATTAAAGAGACACAAAATTATAATCAAAAGAGAAAATAACACTCAGGCATACTTAATGTACGTTCTACAGGTTATAACTCATTATTTTCTGCAATTCCTCTCTCTATACGGGCCATCATGCGTCTTCTATTAACTCCAACACAAACTTAGTCTCTTTTGTACATAGCAGCATCTACTTTCAATATTCTGTTTATAACACTACATTACGTGAATACTTACACAAAGAAGCACTAGTGTAATATAATAAACAGATAAATTTGATCTAACTAAACGATTGTGTACCAAACAGTATGGTTATATTAAGCCCCCGTGTCATTTCATTTACATCTGCAAACATACTCCGCGATTCACCATACGGTGCGTGGCGGACGGTACCCTGTGCCACTACTAATAATTTCCTTTCCTGTTCTACTCCCAGATTCAGTGATGGTAAATCGACTGTGTATGTAACACCGAGTGAGCCCTGATTTATCGTATTTTATCGTCGTGGTCCTTAAGTGAAATCCATACTGGTGGCAGTAGAATCATTTTGCAGTCACCTTTAAATGCCGGTTCTCTAAATTTTCTCTCTAGTATTACTCGAATAGAACGTCGACTTGCCTCCAGGGAGTCCCGCCTGAGCTCCCGAAGCATCTCCGTAATACTAGCGTGTTGTTCGAACCTACCGCCTCAGAACTGCTTCGATATCTTTCTTTCATCCGACGGTGGTTTGGATCCCTAACACTCCAGCAGTACTCAAGAATCGGCCGTACTAGCGTCCTAAAAGCGGTCTCAGTTACATATGAACCACATTTTCCTAGAATTCTCCTAATAAACCGAAATCGACTATTAAGCTTTCCTGCTACAAGTCTCTCATGCTCGTTCCAGTTCATATTGCTTTACAACGTTACGCTCAAATATTTAAACGACGTTGACTGTGTCAAGCAGGACACCACTAATACTGTATCCAAACATTACTGGTTTGTTTTTCCTACTCATATGCATTAACTTATATTTTTCCATATTTAGAGCTAGTTGCCATTCGTCACAACAACTAGAACATTTACCTATGTCATCCTGTACCTTCCTACAGTTATTCATCTTCGACATCATCCTGTACAGAACAGCATCATTATCCCTATCTCACAGATCACTTACGTATATTAAAACTAATAGCGGTCCTATCACACCTCCCTGGGGTACTCCTGACGATACCATTGCTCTGAAAACCGCTCGCCATCGAGAACATCATACCTAAGAAGTATTAGAGCCACTCACATAGCTGGGGACCTATTCTATACGCTCGTAGCTTCATTAACAATCTGTTGTGGGACACCGTAACAAAGGTTTTTGGAAAGCCTATGAATTACAATTACGAACAACTTCAGTTGTGAGGAACACATAGAAAATATTGTGGGGAAGTATAACCAAAGACTGTGTTTTATTGGCAGGACACTGACTGAACTACGCTTGTCCGTCCTCTTTTAGAATACTGTTGCGTGATGTGAGATCCTTACCAGAAAGGACTGACGGAGTACATCGAAAAAGTTAAAAGAAGGGGAGCACGTTTTGTATTATTGCGATATAGGGGAGAGAGTGTCACTGACACGATACAGGATTTAGTGTGGACATCATTAAAACAAAGGCGTTTTTCGTTGCGGAGGAATCTTCTCACGAAATTCCAATCACCAACTTACTCCTCCGAATGCGAAAATATTTTGTTGACACCGACCTAAACGGGCAGAAACTATGATCATGATAAAATAAGGAAAACCAGAGCTCGTACGGAAAGATATAGGTGTTCGTTTTTCCTCGCTCTATACGAGATTGGAATAACAGAGAATTGTGAAGATGGTTCGATGAACCCTCTGCCTGGCACTTAAATGTAATTTGCAGAGTATCCAAGTAGACGTATATGTAGAAATCTAGAAATATGGAATATGCCTGTTGGTCTTCATCCATAGTTGGTAGTATATCATGCGAAAAAAGAGAAAGCTGAATTTCGCACGACCGATGCTTTCTAAACCCGTGCTGATTCGTAGACACAAGTTTTTCGGTGTCTAGGAGTTGTATTGTGTTTGAACTCAGAATGCAGAGTGTTTCAAAAACAATGGTCTGATTTTGGACGGTAACAATTACCAAAGCTGGGTTTGGCCAGCCAGGAATTGTGTTTTGTTTGAGTGGGCGTGGCCTAGATTTGCCGAAAAATATTAGATGTCTGTCAATGCGTCTTCCCTGTTTGTAGTCAGTCATAAGTAAAATGGCTCCGCTCACCAGAATGTGTTTTGTGTGTTGAAGTTTGCAAACAGTGAGTCAGTGATTTCGGTCCAGCGTGCTTTTCGTCGGCGTTTCGGCACTGATGCGCCTGCACCCAAGAACATTCGTCCTTCGTATCGCTAATCTGAAGAGACAGAATTCTTGGCTAAAGGTAAGAGTTCAGAACGAACTCTCACTTCAGATGGGGAATACACAGTGACTGGAGTAAGTAATCTACAAATGCTGCATAACTGGCTTTATCCAGAGAGAGACTCCGCTGATTTATTGTTCCAACAAGATGGAGCTCCACCACACTGGAACAGCAACGACGTCAGTTTCTCAATGACACACTGCCTCAACGCTGGAAGGTGCGCACGGGGGCTTTCGACTGAGCAAGAGCTTCGCGATAAATGCAAGCTAAGTAAGGGGCCAGTGCCGTAGAGTACTCGTTGGAAAACAATTGGAATTCAATCCGGACTTTGCGACGTCTTTCTTTTCAACTTCTCCATTTATTTCTATACGCCAGGGATGCTTATTATTATGTCATTCATGCGAGACTGTGTTAGATTGTCAAAGAAATGTATGTTCGTACGATTCTCCTGTGTGAATGATTTTTTAAATTCTAAATTTAAAACTTCGGCTTCCGTTTTCCTGTCTCGTACTGCCACACCAGACTCGTCCGGTAATTACTGGATGGAAGCCTTTCACTCTCTTAGCGGTTTTACACAGGACCAAAATTTTCTCGGGTTCTCGCTCAGATATTTTGCTAAGGTATGATGGTGACAGTTGTTGTATGCTACGCCCGTATATCATTTCATAGACGCACGAATCTCTGCTAGCCTTTCCTGCCGTCATTCACGCGTTCTCATTTCAACCGAGAATGCAACAGCCTTTACGTCCTCAGCACTTTCTGAATTTCGTTGGTAAACCACGGTGGGTTTTTTCTATGCTTAATCCACTTACAACACACGTAATTGTCCAGAGGACAATTTCCAGTCTGTTTAGTCTTGGTCATAATTGATCGACGTCCATCGTACTGGAAATAAATTATGTCAGTTCATCGTCTAAGTTTCTGCAGAAACACTCACCTAGGCTTTTCGATTGATTTATAAACTTTCGTAACGATAGTCGCCATGATGACATCACGATCACTAAACGCTGTCCCCATACTGACGCCATAGATTCTTGTAGCTACAAGATCTAACATATTTCAGTTGCCTGGGGCTTCCGAACTATCAAGGTTTCGGAAAACCTGTTCAGTAGCACCTCGCAAAACTATCCCTGTACTCCGTGCAATGAATACATAGTCGTCCAAGACTATAGTCGGTAGGATAAAGTCGCCTCCAACTAACATTGTGTGTTCTGGGTATTTTTCGCGCCACTCACTGTAGAATTTCTTTGAATGATTCTCGAACTGTCACTGCGGCATATTTTAGCCGGTAAAAGTATCCAAAATTTAACTTGGTTTCAACTAGCCATTCACAATCTCACTCAATTTCGACCTCAAAAGAGATAATATTTTAGTCAACTGCACTGAACACTCCCCTCTCCTATAGAGTGTAATCTGTCTTTCTCACAGACGTCCCATGACTCGCTAAATACGAGTATCTCAGAGCTTTCTACTTCGGGGTTCAGGGAACTCCGGATCCCAAGAATAATCTGAGTGAGACGACATTCGTGGAGGGCAGTAAATCGAGGAACTTTGTTACGAATACTTCCACAAGTTCTTGATAAAACATTGACAGTCGAAATAACTTTACTCTGAAAACTGTGTGATTTTGCTACCTATATATCGCCTGGCCACTGTTCATCACAATGCTTCAGGCTACCAGCTAGTCTAAAAAAAAAAAAACCATGTCCACTCCCCAAGTGATCTGCCACTTGAGTAGCTGCTTCCTTCCTGAAATGCACCCTTAGCGTATCAAGATGAGTCCAACAATTCCCCTCCCAATAACGCAGGTTCAGAACTCTACGGCCAAGAATGTCACAAAGTTGACGAAGCCTTTGGCTGAGACCCTCTACTCATCTCCAAACCAAAGGACCTCGATCGCCTCTGGGAACAATGCTGCAAGTGGCAATCTCTGCTTGCACCTCACAGGCGAGGCTAGCAGCCTTCACCACCTCCGCAATGGGCCTTTATAAACTGAGGGTGGCCTCAGAACCTATGCGACAGGCGACGTTGGTGTAGATGTCAGCAACAACTTGCAGACGATTTCAACCTGTACGCTCTATAGACGCATGCAACACCGCTTTAACATTTCGGATGAGGAACCTCAGCAGACATGATGAGTGCACATTAGCTTTATTTCCATCCCTGAACTCTGTCTTTGTAACTGGATCCATAACGCACACAACGATGAAGCTCCCGATAACTAACAATCTGCAGCCCATGTGTGCCCGCTCGAACCCTACTGAAGTAACTGCCACCTGTTCACCCACAGGGCGAACAGGCTATGCCAGATGACCAGCATCCACACTGGGGCCTCACTTCTAGTGATGCAAATGCATTACCAGCTGTCACTCACGCTGCGGTGATTTCGGGTCCGCTGCATCACGTACACTTTCCTTGTCACGAGCTTGGTGCGCATGCCAGTTGTTTAATGTTCTAACACGTATCGGGGATAGCGACACTAATTTTCTGTTTCTTGTTCGCTTCAGGAATGATTCCGACTCACTACATATACATAATTCCTTTGTCCTCAATGGCTTCACTAGCTGCTTTCCCTGTTTTCAGAGTAATTGCAGCTGAACATTGTCAGTTGGTATTCATTTTTACTCTCTTTCCTCCAATAAGTCTGCTTCAGTATCATTTTTGGTGTCTTTTTGGCGACAAATATGTCGCTTCTCAGCATCTTCATCCTCGTTAGAGCTATCCTCAATTATAAAATTAACATTCTGTTCACCACCAAGTTCCTCAATAATTCTAGCTACTTTACGATTCTGACTCCTCATTCTTCAGGATACAATGTTTTATGAATCTTTGACTCGAATACTCGCACTGTACCTTACTTCCTCTTTCATCGCCCAGCCACTAATAAAATCTCTATCCACAGACATGTGACCTCCACCTTCAACGTTAGTACGTTAATATTTGTTTTCATTTCTTCCTCAGGACAACCTTCAGTGACTCCATTTAATTATCATCATTAACAATCATGTCACTGATTAAATCCTCATTCACCTAATTAGAATCAACAGTCATGCTCACCTGTATATGTGCCAAATTAACATCAAAATTACTACCAACAGCAACTTCATTGGCACAAACAACACTCTGAGTGGTCCCATATTGATTAAATCTCGATAGCCCACCATCATTTGCTTCATTAACATCCACTGCAGCGTTAAACACTCCTGGTTCCTTAAAACTGAACCCCTCACTGTCACTTTCTCAGCCACCATTCATATCGTGCTTAGATCCATGCAAACACCTGCTTTCCATTCTGGTAACATCACTGTCTGTGCCTCACACAGTTGACTAATTACCATAGTGGTCATACACGCTTTGTTTGAACTGGTCTCCTGGCCCGCACCTTCATTTTTCGAATTCCTCCATAACACTAAAATCAAAAATTCGTTTCTCCTACCAATTTATAAACGCCTGGCCACTACGTACTACAAATCGTACCCGTACCTAACTCCTCATATCTTCTAAGACTAGGATTTGTGTGGCAAAACCTAGATTGTCTTTTCTTCTTACCACCAGCACACCATTTGCTTTTGGAACCTTCTCTAGTTATATTCATAGCACAGTATTTAACGACTCTGCAGACCGTATTAATTTATCTATTCATTTATTTATTTATATGGTTTGTTCCGTAGGACCAAACTCAGGAGCAATTCTCCAAGGTCATAAAACATTTCAGTACATGAAATTATAACATAAAAGTAATAACAGATAAAAATAAAATGTTTATGAACCCGAAAAAAGTAAATGTATAAGTTTAAGTAAAGGCATTCAACAATAAAACAAGAATCAACTTAATTTTTCAAGGAACTCCTCGACAGAATAGAAGGAGGGACCCATGAGGAAACTCTTCAGTTTCGATTTGAAAGTGCGTGGATTATTGCTAATATTTTTGAATTCGATCGGTAGCTTATTGAAAATGCAAGCAGAAGTGTACTGCACACCTTTCTGCACAAGAGTTAAGGAAGTCCTATCCTAATGCAGGTGTGATTTCTGCCGAGTATTAACTGAGTGAAAGCTGCTTATCCTTGGAAATAAGCTAATATTGTTGACAAGAAATGACAGTAGGGAATATCTATACTGAGAGGCCAATGTCAAAATACCCAGACTAGTGAACAGGGGTCGACAAAAGGTTTGTGTACTTACACCACTTACTGCCCGAACCGCCCGTTTCTGAGCCAAGAATTTCCTTTTAGAACGGGAAATGTTATCCCAAAATACACTCATGCTCATAAATTAAGGATAATTGCAGACTGTGGTGCCACATAACGTGGTACTGCACAAAACTGGCGCTAATAGCACAGGCACATAGGCAATACACATGACACAGATCTGTAAGTCCACAGTATTGGTAATAAGTTGAGAAAACCTTCCCGAAACACATGTGCTACAAAACGCCACTGTTTCCTGCGCATGTAGCCCGACATCAATATGGTATATGATCACTATGCACACGTACACAGTCCGCACAACGGGTTGGCACACTCTGGATCAGGTGGTCGAGCAGCTGCTGGTATATAGCCTCTCATTCTTGCACCAGTGCCTGTCGGAGCTCCTGAAGTGTTGTAGGGATTTGAAGACGTGCTGCGATACGTCGACCGAGAGCATCCCAGACGTACTCGATGGTGTTTAGGTCTGGAGAACAGACAGCCCACTCCATTCACCTGATATCTTCTGTTTGAAGGTACTCTTCTACGATGGCAGCTTGGTGGGGCCGTGTGTTATCATCCATCAGGAGGAAGGTGGGACCCACGGCACCCCTGAGAAGGCGAACATACTGGTGCAAAATGATGTCCCGATACACCTGACCTGTTACAGTTCCTCTGTCAAAGACATGCAGGGATTTACGTGAACTAATCATAATCCTACCCCACACCATGAAACCACGACCTCCATACAGGTCCCTTTCAAGGACATTGAGGGGTTGGCATCTGGTTCCTAGTTCACGCCAGATGAAAACCCGTCGAGAATCACTGTTCAGCGATCATAACCTGGGACCACTGTTCCAATGACGATGTACTGGGTTCTTGACACTATTCTTTACGGGCTCTCCTGCGACCAGAGATCAGTGGAACGCATCTTGCAGGTCTCCAGGCGAATAAACCATGTCGGTTCAGTCGTCTGTAGACTGTGTATCTGGAGACAACTGTTCGAGTGGCTGCGGTAAGGCCCCGAGCAAGGCTACCTGCAGTACTCCGTTGCCGTCAGGGCAGTGATGGTGAGATATCGGTCTTCTTGTGGTGTTTTACACTGTAGGCGTCATGTACTGTAGACCCTGGACACGTTCCCTGTCTGTTGGAATCGTTACCATACTCTTGAGATCACACTTTGTGGCACACGGAGGGCCCGTGCTACGACCTGCTGTGTTCCACCAATCTCCAGTCGCCCTAGTATTCTACCCGTCATAACGTCATCAATATGTGTTCTTTGAGCCATTCTCAACACACAGTCACCATTAAATAGCAGGTCTGAAAACGCCTGCACACTTACTCGCTGCACCGTCCTCTGACATGCACTAACACACCTCTGCGTATGTGACTGCTGCCAGCGCCACTGTACGACGACCGCAAGTCAAATGCACCGCATGGTCATACCCCGAGGTGATTTAAACCCGCAAACCCCCGACCAGAGAATGGTTTCACCATGTATCAGCATTGTCCTTAATTTATGAGGATGAGTGTATAATACCATACGACATAAGCGAATGAAAATAAGCAAAGTAGACTAATTTTCGTATCGAACGATCATTCACTTCAGATACCGTTCGAATAGTAAAACTGCAACTTTAAGTCTTTGAATAAGATCCTGAAGGTGGGCTTTCCACGACAGTTAACTATCTATCTGAACAGCTAAACATTTGAACTGTTCAATTTCACTAATAATATGCCCATTCTGTGAAATTAAAACGTCAGGTTTTGTTGAATCGTGTGTTAGAATTTGCAAAAACTAAGTCTTACTGCGATTTAGTATTAGTTTATTTTCTACAAGCCATGAACTTAGGTCATGAACTGCACTATTCAATGTTGCACACAACATCATTTACTAACAAGCTAGTGTCATCAGCAAACAGAAATATTTTAGAGTTATCCGTAATACTACAGGCAATATCATTTGCATAAATAATTAGCAGGAGTGGCCCCAACAGTGATCGCCTGGGCACCCCCCATTTGACTGTACCCCACTCTTATAAAAAAAAATTTGTATAAATAATTAACAGGAGTGGCCCCAACAGTGATCCCCTGGGCACCCCCCACTCGACTGTACCCCACTCTTACGCCACATCACAGCCATTCTAAACATTGTTGCTAAAGTAAGAAGTGAACCAGTTGTGAGCTACTCCCTATATTCCGTAATGGTCCAACTTTTGGAGCAATATTTTGTGATCAACACAATCAAACGCTTTAGTTAAATCAAAAAATATGTCTAGCGTTCGAAACCTTTGGTTTAACACATCCAGTACCTCACAGAGAAAAGAGAATGTAGCATTTGCAGTTGTTAAACGACTTTTAAAGCAGACTTATACATTTGATAACAAATCGTGTGATATAAAATGATCAATTATCCTTACATACACATCCCTTTCTATAACTTTAGCAAACACTGATGGCATAGAAATAGGTCTTTTCTCCCTTTTTATAAAGCGGCTTTACTATTGAGTACATTTATCGTTCAGGAAACTGACCAGTCATAAAGAAAAAATTACAAATATGGCTAAATACAGGGCTAACATGTGCAGCACAGAACTTTAGTATTCTGCTAGGCACTCCATCACATCCATGATAGTCCTTAGTCTTCAGTGATTTAATTATTGACTCAATCTCCCGATGTCTATATCAACCTTGGAGCGGAATTTTCCAAGAAAGTTATATGATCCTTGTAGAAACTAAATTTTTATTTAATTCATCAGCAATGATCAGAAAATGATTGCTAAATATTGTACATATATCAGATTTATCAGTAAAAGAAATGTTTTTGCTATGAACGTTCTATCGTCGACCTTGTGCTGCTGACCACACACTTCCTTCACAACTGACCATATGGTTTTAATATTATCCTATGAATTAGCTATCCTACTTCCATACCACATAGTCTTAGCCTTCCTAGTAACATTTTTAAGCACCTTACAATACTGTTTGTAATTAGCTACTGTAGCTTGATTGGGACTCCTTCTAACTTTTTGATATAATATCCGCTTTGGTCTACATGGTATCTTTATCCTACTAGTCAGCCACCCGGGCTGCCTATTTCCGCTAGTACCCAATTTAGAACGTTCTAATGGAAAGCAACTGTCGAAGATCATTAAAAATGTGTTAAGGAAAGCATTATATTTATCATTTATGTTCTCGGCACTATATACATCATGCCCCCCCTTGTTCCTTGACAAGGTTTAAAAAACTCTCTATCGCTGCTGGATTAACTTTCCTATATATTTAGTAATTATATGTGACATCTGTTTGAGTACAACAGCCTTTTCAGTGTTAAAATTTGTGCATCATGGTCGGAAGGGCCATTCACCCTTTTACTAAGAAAATGCCCCCCAATCTAGTAATGAAGACTGAATAAAAATATTTTCTATGGCTGTGATACTGTTCGCCTGCGCCCTAGCTGAAAAAAATATAGTCTGCATAAGATCATATGAATTTAGGGGATCTACTAACATCTTTTTCTTGCACCACGATTTACAAAATTTGTATTGAAGTCACCACATATAACTAATTTCTGGTACTTCCTACAAAGTGAATCAAGAACCCTCTCTTTCTTGAACAGAAATGCTCTGAAGTAAGAGTTAGGGGACCTATAAACAACAAAAATTATGTTTTGTTTCATTAACTGCCACTGTCCCTGCGCAGCATTCTAATACCTGTTCAGTGCAGTGCCGTGATACGTCTATGGACTCAAATGGAATACTGTTTTTTACGTACATAGCCACTCCCCCACACCGCAAGGAACTTCTTGAAAAACAGCCGAAGCTGAGGCACGTCTTTGTTATGGAAGTTTCTTTGGCAATAACGCAAGGAAATATCAAGCTAAGAGAATGGGTATCTTTGAGGACGTAGTATTTATAAAAACGACATAGGTTCAACATGGAGTCAGCAGGAAGCAGGCGCTTAAAGAGCTCAGCCTCTGCGAGTGCTACTTTTTCGTTTCTGCATATTAATTTACTCCTGTATTATGTATGACTTGCGTTAAAAATGCTACACGGGATAAGCACTCGGCTTTCTTTCTGTGTAACGCTCTAGAGTCAGTATTTGTAGGTACTGATGGAAGATATCTGTCCGCCACAGGCTACAGAATGTTACTTCTCTTGAGCTCTTTGGCTTAGTGAAACGTGCCATTAGTTTAGTCTCATTTAATTGAACTTTTATTTCTGAGCCCTGTAGGACATACCGTGACTGTTGGGTGACAATTTCCCTACCTTTTTTCAATAAATCAAGCATTTTCAGCAATCGCATTAAATTGAAGCAACCCAACATCTACAGTTGTAAATTGCATAAATGCTTTTCATAAACTAATGGCATTTAAATGGATCTGGGTAGGACGTAGCCTGCAAAGTAGAAGACATAGGTTTTGTTTAAGGCTTCATAAATCAAATTTATTTTCAATTTCAGTTAAATGCAAAATCGGCATGAGACAATAATTCCACGGAGGCAATTATTTTAACTCATAATATGTTTAACCGTAAACATGCAATTACAGGGAATGTATTCCCACTTATTTCAAATATAAGCTGGGGTCATAGTATCCTAATGCGTGGTAGGGAGTATATACCCTCATAAGGAAAATGATTAAGCACGAAGTCAAACACTCATTTAGCAAGAGAGAAGTTACCATTCTACTTCATCTACTGAAAATACTGCTGACTAGACGGAGAAGCGTCATCACAATGAACCGGTATGAAAACAGCAAAAATTCATGCAATGAGAAAAACAAATATTAACACAATACTGCTGGACGTATAGATACTCATTCAGTATTATACACAAAGAGTAATCGATCACATAAAGCTACTGCACATTCTCAGCATAATCTGAGGAGCTTGTAGGTGGATAGAAACAATCACGTAAGGCTATCGCGGAAAGACATTACCTCGGATATTAGGAAAAGTTTTCCATGATTTCCGTAAAACAGCTCCAGGAAAATGCCGGAATGATTCCTTGAAATGGCGCGGCCGACTTCCCTCCCATCCTTTCCTAATCTCCTGGGACCAATGACCTCGCGGTTTGGTCCCCTCTCTTCAAATCAACCAAACAAAATTACTCAAAGTACGAAAATGACAAAAGCAATATTAATGAAAAACATCTGCATTATATCCAAGCACTGAAGTTGCGATCACTTAAGAAAGATAACGATAGCAACGGACATCAATTCTATCACAGTATCAAATGAAAATGTGGCTAAAGCAGAGATCCAATAACAAAGACCATCAAATATATTGCGAAGTTCAGAATTCCAATCTTAAATGCAAATAGACTCCTTTAATTTATCTAAAGCGTTGAGGATGAAAAAGCATGATAATATATGTAACTAAGCGTCGTTTCTTTGTCCAGACACCTCATGTGGTAGCCAAAAGATCTATGGACAAGGTTATACTCACGTAAAAATAAGAAACATTTGCGCACATGCGAACTTATACTCAAAACGAATAACGTAAACTTTCTCCTTTTATTCTGAGTGTTCAACATCACTGTGAAACAAAATTAAAGTATACCAAGACCATTCCAATACCTTTATCCATATTTCGGAATGTCTACGAGAGATACAATCTGACTTAACAAGAGTTCGAACTAGAGTGTTCACCGGATCCATTGGCCAGCGCCCGGCCGTTCCGTGAGCCAGCGAAGGGGAGAGCGTTAAGCCAAAGGTCCCTGCTACCTGCTACCATCCCTTATGAAAACTCTCATACAAAAGGACCTGTTTCTACCTATTGGTACACCTCTCTGCCCTTCTGCCTAACGACCATATGTTTGAAAACTGCCATCGCTATGTGCCAGACTCCTTTCACCCAGAAGAAAATACACTCGTCTAATATACTCGAAACAGAGATACTGGATCAAAACACAGGATTAGGTCTTGGCTAAAAGGATTAGCATAACAAAAATTAGATGTAGTGATTAAAAGAAAAAAAACCAATGGCTCTTTTTCTTCGCCGAGTTTCACTTCCATCACACAAAGGAAGCTAGAGGCAATGAAAACTCAGAAAGAGCACAACTAAATGACACAAACATATGAAATGAATCTCACGCATCGCTTTGTTCATAATTTTTTTTAAAATCTTCTTGTGTTGTGCTTTGCAGACCATTTCATCTTTAACAGACGTCGCCTGCATCCTAAGTCAAATGCGTCAATAGTTTTTTTTTCTTATCATGTTTGCCTGTCGCCCAAGTTTCGGTAGCACAAAGTGCTGCGTCCTACGCTCAGCATTTAATGAGTTTTTTACAGACTTCACTTTTTACCTTGTTTGAAGAATTTATTTTTACATTATACAGAACGTTACTTCTGCTACTCTAATGGCTATGTTATTCTCTACTTTTCCCATCTCCATATATATTGTCTCAATATTTTCGTAATCCTGTTTGTTGTAATTTCTTCTCCTAGTGCCGAATCTGTCCAGTTGTGGGTAAGATGAAACTATTACTTAGATGAGTGCTTCTATTGAATGTTACTCTTTTTCCTATCTTCTCATTATTATTTCATTCCCTTGATCTCCTGTGGTTTTTGCTCCTGCAAAAAAATCTCTACGTTTTTCTCTTTTTGTCTTGAAAACCTTTGAAGGTTTCTGATTTGGCTCTGAATTTTTGTAGTTTTTTCCTTCTTGGATTATACTTATTTCTTCCAAGTTTTTAGTGCCTTTGATCTATAGATTTTTGTTTATTTTTTATTGGAATATTCTTGAAGTTGGTCTGTTGTTCTCCATTCCTTTCACGTAGTCAAAGAAGCTAACCTGTCTTCTCCGCATTGTGCTTGAGAGGTTGAAAATTTTTTGTGTGAGTTTTTTGTTGCTTCTTAATTCATAATTTCCATCTTCGACAGTGATCGGTCGCAGAGCTTTTTGAAGGTTTCAGGGCTCTTTTCTTCCCACATTTTCTATATCTTGCTTAAAATGTAGCATTGACTCTGCTGCATAGAGCACTTGTGGTCCTATAATTGTATCTGAGTGTTTAATTTTCGCAATAATGGAAACTAAATTTTTATTGTCAGCATCCTGGAGAGTTCATACACTACCCCCATTTCCTAGGCTACGTCGACCATTGCTTATTTGGTTAGTTCATTTGTCTGAATGATTCATCCTAGGTATTTAAATTTTTGAACTTTGCTAATGTATCCAAACCCTGTTTACAGCCATTTCGAGCACTCCCAGAATTTGGCATATACTGTATTTAAAACGGCGATAATTGTCGATCTGCCGCCTTTAACACTCTTCCAAGGAAATTGTTTCGGGTGACAGCTGTTTCTGTATGTTTGAGAATGAGTGCAAAGTGATCAGCGTACGTAAGGCCGTTGACACTGATTTCTTTGTGATTCGTTTCTAGTTTTATATGCTGATTTTTTCCAGCATTTTGTAGGGCGCTTCCCAATCTGTACTAGATTTTTTCCAAAACTCTACTACAGAGTACAGAGGAGAGTCCACCGCTTGTCGGACTCTTGTTAGGAATTCAAACGATTCAGAAATTTAGCCTTTGAATTTAACTTTTGATGGAGTCTTCGTGAGAGATCCATTAATCAAATTAAGCAGTTATTTATCCACTCTACTTTCTTATACTGTAGTGAACGTGGTTGATCTGTCAATATAATCGTAAGCTTTTTAAAAATCCAAAAATGTGGTATATTTTTGGCTCGTCATCTTGCACTGCCTTATTCTTCAATTTATGTTGATGATGTATTCCACATAAGAGCTTCCCTTACGGGAAACTCGTTGGTATTCCCCTATATATTTGTCGAACTGGTTTTCTACCTGTGCTAGAATTGCACTACAAATAATTTTGTAAGTTAATAGTAGAAGGGAGATGAACACGTAACTATTGGAATCTGTTTCGTCGCCTTTTATATGTAGGGGACGGTACACTCCTCATTTTCATTTTTTGTTGCATTCCTTCTATATCCCAAATATCTGTAAAATTATATTGCCTAAAACCTTAATTTTTTCTTGATAAAATAAACTGCACCAGATATTGAACAATCCGGCTCTAAAGTTACATTTTGAGGTGCGTCTGAACAGTAATAAAAACGGAGATAGGAGGATACCTTTAAAAAGAAAGGACACTAGTTCCACTGAAAGGAGTATGTAATATCAATGATTTTTAGATTCTAAATGTATGAAATGATCAATAACCATCAAGAGAATGGGGTATACAATAAGCATAATACTCACAATCGCATCAATTACAGCGAAACGTAGTGGTTATTGGACTTCCTATCACTCTCAGTCATATTGTATTCAAATGTCCTTAAAAGGAATGATAGTCAAAATAAAAGTGGCGGAATGGAGGAGACGGCCATGGTAAATGCGCCAAGCTCTAAAAAGAAATATGGAGAATAATTCAGTAAAATTATCAACCTGATCAAAGACCGAATGGAATTCGTAAAAGTCTGTTGTATCATGGCCCCTCTGGGTGAAAATTACTATATTACTCTAAAAGTACTAAAATCGTATAAACTCTCGTGAAATCATGAACCCATAATGAAAATAAGAGTACGGAACATAAAACTTAATGCACATACATGTGTAAAGTTGACAGGAAAGCGCGATGCAGATTCGGAAATAGGCTGGAATCGGCCCGTGCTTGTTCTCGACGTGATACGTCGGGTCTGTAGGGTAAGAACCAGGATTGTAATCCTTTTCAAGACGGGTGCTGGCATTTCAAAAATATTAATGAAAGGTTCTTAAAATTTTGGCACGTAGCCTCCGAACGTACCAGCCAATCACACTGATGGACTGCAATTCTGGCATGCTCTCCGACGACAAAGGTACCATCTGCTACTGGTATCTAAAACCACTGAGTACATCATATGCGTAATGCTGCAGCCTCTACTGCTCTCAGTAAATAATCTTGGAGATAGATATGTTGGCTGATAGAGCCAGAAATATCACATGCCGGCCAACTCAAATTTCTATGGTATGACCATAGGTCTTTTAGATGATTTCTTGCACATTTTACCCAGTATTTCTCCTCCTACAACAGTTCCATTCCCAAGAAAGCGAAATGGTCTGCAGCCTTGACGCTGGCTCTCGCATAATTGAACTTGAAGAATTTACCACATGGGCAGGCGTTAAATGTATCACACACATTTCAGAGTCAGTTGGATTAGTCATACTACCAAAACGACGATCAGTGTTAGACATTTTAGTGCAGAACAACCATACACGACGAATCACAACCAAGTGTAACTGAAATTATATGTATCGAACAGAATGGAATTAAAGTATGAACAGAGGGATCACACAAAGTGTTTGTGGCACAGAGAGGGACTGCCCCTCTTGAGCGTCACCCTATCCCTGGACGTATAATCCTGCTACCGTGTTCAGATACAGCACCATGCTACACAGTCCGGCTATTGCACTGTACTACTAGTAAATAAAGTCGTTATTTGGAAATATCAACCATTGTAGAAGTCACCCTGTTCTGTTTCCATAACTTGTTTGAACATTTTATGCTCCGGGAGGAACTTGAGTTATACATTGTTTACTTGTACAGAGATGACTTGCATCGTGGCCTTCGGAATTTTTTCTCAATATGTACCTATAACCTTACACGCCAAAGACTGAGAGCTAGACACGTCTCCTAATACTTATAGTAATCCCATCTTGTGGGCACTCCATCAGTAGCTAATATTAATTATGTAGTTTGAATTGTTTGGCTCTCATAATTTGGGAGCAGTATATTGTTAATCTATTATTTCGCTTAAATGTGCGTGATTTCTTTTAGAAAACCATTATAAAAGAATTTTTATACGAGAAATACTCTGCTATCAGCCCATGGCTAACCTTGGAGCTGTTTTTTAAACAAAAACACACATGTCTTTACACTAACATCACCTCTTACATGACGGCGCATTGACGTCCTTTTCATAATGCAACATCGGTTTACATCAACCGAACGTTTCACTTGACAGACTTAATATATACATTATCTATCATCGTACTGCTGTCCTTTACATTCATGAACAAAAAACATATGCGTCATATGGATGCCATTGTATACTTATGGTAACTTAGATATCGGCACATTGCAGTCCTTTAAATTATTCAACACTCTCTTACGTCACGCATTCGTTTCAGTTAACAGAGTAAGGGAAAAAAACTATGTACATTTCATACAGACATGGAGTCGAAAGATCAAATGTGTACTTTCAGAACTGCAATAAACTGATGCAGACAACACACAACAGCAACATTTAAGCGTTATGCCGTTTACTAAGGTGTGGTTTCACATTGCATGACTTTAGGTTTACCCAGCTAGTTCTTGTTTCAATAATTGTATGTCCATTCTACCATCTCCAATATCACCTACAGGACCGGTACCATTTCATGTAACAACACAAAATGGCTTATATTAGTTCCTTAATAATTCAAAATAAAAACCTGAAATACTCATATGATTATTATACATGAGTATGAATAAATACATGTTGTCATTATTTTATCTTAAAGCATGGCTGTCCGACTTCAAATAGCACCACTGTCTGTTTACTGTGAGAGTACTGATCGCAACATACTCCGAATGTCTTTGGTCGCTAGCAACCATCTGTCGCTAACAACCCGTAGTGTCCATGACTCACTTCGCTATCCAGCGTATTGTCATTAATTAACCTTGCTACGCGGCTACACGCCATGTTAGCTGCTTCTTTCTGCAGCATTACTCGTCTGCTTTGTTCGTTATTACAAAAGCATCTTTATGTACTTAGGTACTTAATAAGTCTTATCTCACAGTTACGTCACATTTAGGATCACAATTTTCACAGATATTTTAGCCTAGACCTTAGCATTACTTTACTTTCTCTGGATCATGCAATTACGTTTTAAAAATACATTGAGAGAACACTGCTAATGCTTCGCTTTCGTTAAGTCCAAGAAATTCCCCCTTAAACCCCGGTGCTTCACTCGACAGTACGCATTTCTTACTCCGTATCTACTAACTTGTTATTGTCGTTATCAACATTGCCAGTGGAACTGGTATCCTGTTGCGAACTATACTTGTGTACCAACGTTTAGTCTGCTAACGTATTTTTGCTATGATTCTGTTCTCATAGTTATAACTTTGTCTTGTTTTATACTTGGTTCAGTTATATTAGGAAGCTTTCCTACCGTCAGATCAAATTCAGTGAGTTTACCCTGAAACACACTTGTGTTGTCTTTACAAGAGAATTCGACACTGGGAATGTTACTACCGTGTTCATGTGTTCCTTTAGGCGTTGAATTAACACATACACTGCTGGCCATTAAAACTGCTACACCAAGAAGAAATGCAGATGATAAACGGATATTCATTGGACAAATATATTATGCTAGAACTGACATGTGATTACATTTTCACGCAATTTGGGTGCATAGATCCTGAGAAATAAGTACCCATAACAACTACCTCTGGCCCTAATAACGGCCTTGGTAAGCCTGGGCATTGAGTCAAACAGAGCTTGGATGGCGTGTGCAGGTACAGCTGCCCATGCAGCTCCAACACGATACCACAGTTCATCAAGCGTAGTGACTGGCGCATTGTGATGACCCAATTGCTCGGCCACCATTGACCAGACGTTTTCAATTGGTGAGAAATCTCGAGAATGTGCACGTCAGGGCAGTAGTCGAACATTTTCTGTATCCAGAAAGGCCCGTACAGGACCTGCAACATGCAGTCGCGCATTATCCTGCTGAAATGTAGGATTTCGCAGGGATCGAATGAAGCGTAGAGCCACGGGTCGTAACATATCTGAAATGTAACGTCCACTGTTCAAAGTGCCGTCAAAGTGAACAAGAGGTGACCGAGACGTATAACCAATGGCAACCCATACCGCCACGCCGGATGATACGCCAGTATGGCAATAACGAATATACGCTTCTAATGTAAGTTCTCCGCGATGTCGCCAAACACGGATGGGACCATCATGATGCTGTAAACAGAACCAGCATTCACCCGAAAAAATTACGTTTTGCCATTCGTGCACCCAGGTTCGTCGTTGAGTACACCGTCGCAGGCGCTCCTGTCTGTTATGCAGCGTCAAGGGTAACCGCAGCCCTGGTCTCCGAGCTGATAGTCTATGCTGCTGCAAACGTCGTCGAACTGTTCGTGCAGATGGTTGTTATCTTGCAAACGTCCGCATCTGTTGACTCAGGGACTGAGACGAGGCTGCACGATCCGTTACAACCATGCGGATAAGATGCCTGTCATCTCGACTGCTAGTGATACGAGGGCGTTGGGAACCAGCACGGCGTTCCGTATTACCCTCCTGAACCCACCGATTCTATATTCTGCTAACAGTCATTGGATCTCGACCAACGCGAGCAGCAATGTCGCGATACGATAAACCGCAATCCCGATAGTCTACAATCCGACCTTTATCAAAGTCGGAAACGTGATCGTACGCATTTCTCCTCTTTACACGAGGCATCACAACAACGTTTCACCAGGCAAAGCCGGCCAACTGCTTTCTGTGTATGAGAAATCGGTAGGAAACTTTCCTCATGTCAGTACGGTGTAGGTGTCGCCACCGGGACAACCTTGTGTGAATGCTCTGAAAACCTAATCATTTGCATATCACAGCATCTTCTTCCTTTCGGTTAAATTTCGCGTCTGTAGCACGTCATCTTCGTGGTGCAGCAACTTTAATGGCCAGTAGTGAACATTATGAGGCGCCTGCTCAGTATCGCTAAGTTCAGTAACCTCACTCTCTATTTTGACAGCTTCACTGATTTCATTAACTGGCTAATTACTGTAGCTTGCATGATTTTATAGTTGTTTATTACATTTGATCATGTCATTGTAAGTGTCAGCCTGTTGATTTATCCTACCATTCACTGAATCCAGATATTCAGCGAATTCTCACGCAACACTTTCGTTTCTGTCGCAAGAATTTGTTGTTGCTACACTGCTACTGTTATCGTTTGCTAAAATGTCAACTGACGCAGTGACGTATTGTAACATGCAAATCTTCTGTAATTTGTTTTGATCTGTCGACATCAGTTCAGTGTCTCTGGCGTCTTCATTGAAATTTACTACGTCAGTATGGTGACACACGATAGGTACTTCATTATCAGTAGGCACATTTACTACTGAATCTACCTTTGGCAATTCTACTTTTGTTAGCATTTGATCAACTCCATTTTGTTATGAATCTGTCAGTCTATGCATGTGCCACAGTACATAGTTCTTTAACAATGATAGAAGATATTTAATTTCGTCATTAAAGTTACATATCTCAGCTCTACATATTCTCAAAGTGCCATCCAGTCACTACGACAGTCTACTTCAGAATTGAATTCTTTTTGCTCTTCCCCTGCCTTGTCCACATAAGGCACTGTGGATTTCACAATGGACTATGATTCTAATGACAGGTTTAGAATTACGCTGATAAGCCAAAACACTGCCAACGGTGACGTTGGATGTCGCCTAGTGGCATTATCGACAAGTGACGCGGTAACCGAGACTATGTAAGTGGAGCGGTCACGGGCGGCGGATCAGCTTAACGAAGGTATGGGCTGCAAATAGGGAAATCCACTGGGATAAGTGATTTTGGCAAAGGCCAGATTGTAATTACAGTCTGTGAATGAGTATCTCGAGAACGTCGAATATGGTCGAATGTTAACTTATCGTGAGCATCTACGGAAAGGGGTAGGACAGTGAAGCTACCGCTAGATGCTAAATGGTTGGACGTTCACACAGCTCTTCTCAGAACGTGGGGTTCGGAAGCTTGTAATCTCTGTAGGATAGCGTATATGGCCATTTGTGGCATCTGTGCCGAAACAACACAATGCTGGTGCACACACGAGTGTTTCGGAGCACATCTATCGTCGTATATTGTTGGACATGGAGCTCCATAGCAAATCACCTCCTCGTGTTCGCCTGTTGAGCCAACGACATCGTCAATTACAAGGCAGTGGGCACGGGACCATCCAGACTCAACATGTCGGCTCTTCGGAGGGGTCACATTTTGGCTATGCAAGGTCCATAGTCGTCTCCAGGAACGCCGTCATAGAGGTGAACGGCAGCTGGAAACGCGTAGCGCACCACGGACGCAGGTTGGTGGGAGCAGTTTTGCGCTATGGAAGATACTCTTCTGGGCTTTGATGGGACCTGTCGTAGTAACCGACAACACGCTGACAGCTTCGAATCACCTGTATTCCTTCATGCTTAATGTCTTCCCCAATGGCTGTGTTATCTTTTAGCGTATAGCTGTCTGTGTTTCCCGGACCCAGAACCATGCTACAGTGATTTGAGGAGCATTATAGTGAACTCATGTTGATGTCTCGGCGAACAAATTCACCTGATGTGTATCCTGTGGAACACATTTGGTTTGCTATCGCGCTCCATCATTGTATACGCAAATTAGCGATCCGTTATTTATGCGAATTACATGACCTGTTCGTAGGCAGCTAATGCAACATACCTCCACAAAGCTACCAACAAACTGTCGGATCCCTAATACTTAGAACCAGTGACGTATTTCGTTCCAAAGAGGAACCAACTAGATATTAAGCAGATGGTTATAATGTATTAGCTTATCAGTTTATTTCTGTTCCACTACAACGCCATTTTTGCAATTTGAGATTTACAAAATATATAAAACTTCAGTGATTACTACTACACACACTATTATAATGCTCAGTTTAAACCTTTATTTGTACCAGCCACTATGTACATTAAACTATGCTGTGTAAGTGTGATACGCTAATTTTTCTTCCTTTGCGCGACGCCTTTGATGTAGCTGTAGGCTGCGTCGTTTGATGCAGCTCTGCTAACGTGGTATTCTGAATTTAGGACTTCAGTTGCGCCGCCGGCCGTTGAGGCCGAGCGGTCCTAGGCGCTTTAGTGCTACGGTCGCAGGTTCTAATCCTGCCTCGGGCATGGATGTGTGTGATGTCCTTACGTTACTTAGGTTTAAGGAGTTCTAAGTCTAGGGGACTGATGAACTCAGATGTTAAGTCCCATAGTGCTTAGAGCCATTTGAACCATTTTTTTTCAGTTGCGCCCTGTCCTACTAACCCTGCAGGCCTCTGTTAGCTGCCACGGCATCTGTTGTTCGTCGTCACCTCACACGGCTGACCGCGTTATAAACCGATTACTTTGTGGTGCCTCGTATTACGAAGACTCATGATGCGATGCATTTAGGTAATCACAGGACTGCGGACACGAACTGTGTTTTACACCTTTTTTTACGCGTTAGTATTTCCTGTCACGAGGTTACGAGTTAGAAAAAAGAGTTTTTGTAGCAGATCCCACGTCACGTATCAGTATTTCAGAAGACAACAAACAGAATTAGTTTAAGCAGGATGTTTAACACACCTGTTTCATGCTCTAAGTATTCTGCCATTACATAGTAGACTTTGGTTCGCTTTCTCCACAATATTATCTATGTGGTCGTTTCAATTTAATTTATTTGTAATTGAAATCCATTAGTATTCAGTTACATTCACAGCCTGTAAATGTTTTCTGATTTATCATGTAATCGAAATTAGCGGATTCGTTTTTGTACTCATGTGGATGGCTTCACACTTTTCATAGTTTACATTAAATTGGCACATTTCACACAATAAAAATATCTTGTGAAATTTATTTTGAAATCGGTTTTGATTATCTGATGACTTTACGAAATGGTAAATGACAGCACCATTTCCGTACAGTCTACACGTTCTTGGCGAACGCGAGTTACCACTTCTGTTGTAATCGATGACTTTCCGTCATTCACACGAATTGTGACCGTTCTGACAGGAAATCACGAATCGAGTTTTACAACTCAGACGATATTCCGTAACAGCGCAGTTCGATTACAAGTCGCTTGTGAGGCACGGGGTCAAAAATCTTCTGGAAATGATTTTGAGATTCCCTGTCAATAGCACTCATTACTTCGTTTGAATAAACATCTAGTTGCGTATCACAAGAACGTTATACCCTGAATACATGTTAGCTATTTGTCAATAATACAGGGAGTACATCAAACGTATGCGAAACTGCGAATACAAACAGCCTTCACTTGTATAAGGGACTGTCGGCAATGAAAATTGTGTCAGAACGAAACTCGAAATCGGATTTCCCACTTTGTATTGTTAAAAAAAGAAACGATACAACGTTCTTTCGGACATGCATCTTTCGGACATGTATACACGTTCGAAGGATTAGACAATGCAGTGAGTACAGTAGTTGTGAAATGTATTCGAAGTTGCGGAAACGAGAAAACATCAGCTAAATCGTAATGCGTGAGACCGCTTCAGCTGTGTGATAAATCTTTATTTCTCATCCGACTAGTTTCGCGGAGTCAAAGCCACATCTTCAGGGATACTGTCGTATGCAAAGAAGGTTAAAAACGAATAAAGATTGTGTTCCGCTTAAAATGTAATTGTAAGAGGAAATATGTACTTACATTTACAATTTACTAAAAACGATAAGAATTAGATGACCCAACATTCTTTGTCCATTGTGATAAATCTGTCTAACCGTCAATAGGTCGGTTGTGATCCCCGCATAAGAAAACTGGGATAAGAACAAAGTGGTAAACCACATGGATGTCAAACAAGAACAAATAATGTGTGCAGGTTGTAAAAGTTACGTTTGCACTGGCAGGGTAAAATACATCTTAAAGCAGAGCTTATATGAATGTACAAAAAGTCAACTTTCGATAAAATGCTGCATAAAAAATAGACCGACATCTTATTAAAAGGACAAGAGAAGGGAAAACCTAAAATCCTGTATAGACATACCTAAGGCTTAACATCGTCGTTACAATCTGAAGTCCGCAGTGACCGCCTTGACGAACAGAGCTCAACCGGCCCCGGCGCCGATAATGATATCCAGCGCATGCGCGTAAGCACATATATGACGAAAGGCGTCAAGGGATTAGAAACGTAAACAGTGTTAGAGAGACTTGGGCTATATCTTTACAAGTAATTTTACATATGAAAAGTATAAGAACCTAAAATACAATTGTTGCTTTATTTTACTTTTAGTAACAAAGGGCAAACATGCATGATGGAATACAATTATAAAGTGAAAGGAATTATATAGGTGTTTATCAATAAACTTCTTTATACATAGCAAACAGATAAATAGTGATGTATGTATCTTACAATGGTTAACAATTCCAGAGGTGCACGCATGTCTGAAGGAACAGAACTGCTGCGAGTAAAGATATCCTGAAATACATGAAACGTATTTGCAATTGCGAATACGAACAACCAACAGTTGCATGAGGGATTGACAGCTGGTAGTTGTCTGTATTCACAACTGTGGATACATTTTATGTATTTAGGACATTGCACCGCTCTCCTTAACAATACAGTAACTGCAGTATCGTATTCCCCCCCCCCCCCCCATACCGAGCAAGCGACTTTCAACTAAAGTGTCCTCCCCTGTATGGAAATTTCATAATGTGTGTACAAGTTGTGACGCAAGAACGATAACATATGGAAGTTTGTATCTAGCCGTCAGGAGCGCAAGGATAGCCACGGTGGTTAAGGCGACCGCTCATGTGCAACTGTAAATCCGGCTTCGAGTTGCGGCACGAATTTTCGTTGTTGTCATTCTCTCATACAGCTGAAGATTGTCGGTATTCTCAACTGTGAACGCATTTAGTGTAAAAGTAATAAATACTGGAAGACAGCAGACCGTGGTTAGGTTATATAGAAAGAGTGAAGAATACAATGGCAGTGTGAAAGGAAGAGGGGGCCACAGTGTCAGAGAAACATAGTTGAATGGCAGAACAGTGCTACTAAGAATGAGAATTTTTCATGAGTGGGCTACTAACTCAGCTGTGCAGACCCCAACCAGCAGGATGGGGAAATCTGTAATCGACGTTTTCTTCCTCTAGCTTCCGGCAAACCAACGCCTTACTGCACGGCAGCAGCTCCTTTGTTCATTACCTCCACAGAGAGGGTTTCTACTCCCATTCTTTGAGCCACGGTGCGTGTGGCTTTGACTCATTTACTGTTGCTGACCGTTTTAGTCTTCGTCGTAGTCCGGAAAAAGGTCCCGCGCGAGGTACTACCAGCTGGAGCCGGATGGACCAAGGTTTCTTAGAGATTTCCTGCTATCACCTTGGTCAAATAACAGAAGGACACAGTTAATTTTAGTTGCTCAACCACTGGAAATTAATTTGCACTGTCGATAGCTTCTGGTGTCGGTCATTTTAAATTGTGTGGTGGCGCTAGTGATTAGGGTGTGTGCGTGTGCTGTATTTCTGCGTACCCATACCGAGGTTTTAAATTGATTTGTTAACCGCTGTCTCGTTGCTTTGCTAATGACGGGGTGAGCACCTATCGAAATATCGCTGGTTGTCGAAGACCTCACCCAGTTGCATTCCCGTAAAACGTTTTAAGTATAATGTGTATGAAGCCCGCCTTCGAAGCTGAGTGGTCAACATGGTTGGCTGCAAAAGGAGGGCGCGGGTTCGATTCTGAGCATTGCCAAGAATATTTTTCTTGCTGAGAGGATTGGTACGGGATGCACTCTGCCTTCTACTCCAATTGAGAAATACCTGAATAAGAAGTAGCGGCTCCACGGTGTGAAAAGTAGCCAAAACGTCCATGAGAGTGGTGTGCTGATCAGATGCCCCTCCATGCCGCATCTGCATGACGATGCAAGACAGATGATCACGAGCACTCCTTGGGTCTTCAAGGCCTAGGCGAGGAGCATATTCCATTACCCTTCTATATATTATTTTTATTAATACTTTCAAAGCACGAGTAGGGCGTTAGAAGTCATGTAATATCAACATGTAGATGATTTTCTTGCTTCTTGCTTTACATTTCTAAACGTTTCTGTGGTCTACCATCACTTTTATACATATTGTCACGCGTAAAGCAAAGCCAAGTCCAAATGTGTAAACCGAGTCGTCAGTGAAGCTCAATACTTGCTATTGGAAACACGTTGACTATTGACACCAACAAACAGTTGGAAGAGGGCTGAACTCCTTGACGGAGGGTGGAGCTATTTATACAAATACGGAATGTTCCAGAAGGCTGTTTTTTAAACAAATATCGAGTATTCCAGAATACACAAACATTACAGTTGTGAGATGGTCAAGAACCATCAAGGCTGTATCTCATTCGCTGGTGCCTGGCAATTAGCGCTCTCAGTCTTTCTCCTGGGCGTCCAGGGTCCGTATGCAAGAGAGCTATAATGCTTCTTAGGCCATGGTGATGATGAATTACACATAGTAATCCTGAATATAGTCCGGTTGAAAATGAAACAATTCATGCATTTTCATTCTGGCATCTCGAGTGTGGCGCAAAAAGAACAAAGTAAAACCTGCTGTGCTTGCTTCGCTGTGCTGAATGCGAATGTCGGTAGCACTGTATTCCAATCCCTCTGCTCGACATCACCATACATCGAGAGTATACCAGCCAATGTCTTATTCAAAGCATTCTGTGAGACCAAAATTCTGGGTAGGTAGGCAGTTATCATCCTATGGGTGATCTCATAATGTGAAGTTATCTCTGATACTAGTCTTATTACGAAAACATTTAAACGCCCAGACATCATGACACGGGGTGCTTCTGCTTCAAAACTCTTTATTCTATGAGGAAATTCACAATTTCCGACAGTCGTCACAGATTTGGTGAATCATGCCTGAGAAAATAGTTAATGATGACAATTATCCATCGAATCCCGCCTGTCGAAGTCTTGATTCTAACCAATATGTTGATTTTAGTATGTGGTGGAATGGCACTGCTGTGAGCGGGATCGATACCAGAAGCAAGCCCAGCAGGTGAATGCGCCATGTTATTCCGTTGTTGGCATTCTTTACAGTGGCTCACATAGTGTCAATGGATCGATAGCGACCTGACCAGTGATACCTATATCGGTGTCTGTCCACAACCTAACACGAATCCCAGGTGATCAGATGTTAGATAGATAGGGAAATATTTAAGACTGCTGTCTGTAGATGAGCTTAGATGAGGAGCAAGCGTTTTCGCCCTATTGGATCACAGTTCTTCTTATACAGTGAATGCCTAGTTTGTTGATTAGAAGTCTCCTGTGGTTGGCTCCTCCTTTCTCAGGGATTCTATGGTTTTCAGCAGTGCTAGGCTCTCCCTCTGATCAACAGAAATCTAATTTAATGCACTGATGAGTGAGATTTCATCCACGCTGCTGTTTCCTATGAAAGCATCTCTGGAAAGTTAGCCACCGTCCTTGTGTTGGCGTCAGCTTTTGAATACCTCTGAGGCACTGTACTACTGGAGCCTCACTGCCCAACTCGTCGCTGACCCGACAGACCCTTCAGGCTTGTCAGCCTGCATAGAGAATGCTGGTCTACCATAAGGGTGAATTGTTTGTAAAACAAATACTGCCGGAATTTTGTTATAGCCCAAACAACTGCAAGGCACTCTCTCTCTTTTGTAGAGTAGTTTCTCTCACACTTGGCAGTTCTATGGAAGCATAAGCTATTACCTTTTCAGCACTCTACTGAATTTTTACTATAGCTGCCTCTATCCCAAAACAACTAGGGTCTGAGTGAAGTTCTGATTCAGCATTCTCGTTATACAATGCTAGGACTGGAAAATATGTTAGGGCCTGTTTAAGTACAATGGAAGCCATTTCTTACGCCTCGTTCCTGGAAGATTTGGTGTCTTCCTGCAGTAGTTATTGAAGGGGACGTGCCTTGGTCCATAAGCTTTTATGATTCGCAGGTAGTACGAACAAATTTCGAGAAATTTCTCGTATTACGAACGTGATGAGGAATTGTGACGTCACGTATTTTCTCTGGAGCGGACGTATTCCATTGCCATTAACTAATTGCTCCAAGATTCGCATTTCGTGTGCAAAGACGAGGCACTTTTTCTGATTCAGGTGGAGTCCTGCACGCTGAACACGCTTCAGCACGGTCTCCAGGTGTCTTAGAAGTTCTTCAAATGACTCGAAAAAGATAACAATGTCGTTCAGATAGCAAAGGCACATCTTCCATTTCAGAAGTCAAAGAAAGTTGTCTGTCATACGTTTGAAGGTATCTGGAGCGTTACCCAGACCAAACTGCAAAACTTTGAACTCGTTATGACCGTCACCACTTACGATGGCAGCCTTTCCTCGATCAGCCTCCTCAACCTCAATTTTTAATTAGCCTGCCAGCATGTCAATATTTGTGAAGTAATTTGTTACTTTCAGGTTACTGTTTGGTCTATATGTTCTCCAATTCGGACTTGGAAGCGTACGAAAACTGTCGCTGAACGGCTAGTCGCTGAACGGCAAGCCGATGTTGTTCCTCGTTCAGGCCAGATCCTATTGGTAGCTTGATGGTAGGTCCCACCACTGCATTGTCTGTAACGTTCGCGGAGCACGATTCATCAAGAGGTCAAAAAATCTCATAGTCGTTAACACTGACAGCCAACTTGTCTGTCGGTGATCGACTCATGAGCTTCTTTTTCTGTAATATCGGTTGCTTATCGTCGCCAGCTACAATTGACTATGTTTGAAAGCGAGCTGTCCATGCTTTATTTGTTCGACTGTTGCTAGGCATATAGCTTTAGAGATGATTTGCGGCTGCTCGTTGCAGTTGATGATCCAGACCTCTACATAACCACCACAAATGCTTACAATTGTCACTGAGATGTAGATTCCTCATGGGAGCCTCAAAAACTTTTTGGCCTCGACAGAAGTTTCACAGTTTAACTGAACACCTCAAATGACAACTGGAATACATCCCAATGAAGACGGGATAACTACGTCCTCAACAGTAAACAATCTTCCAGAGCGTTCATTGTTAAGTACGCTTGTTGGAATAGTGTACACAATTTGTAACTCCGATCTTCATCAATCTATGGCTGCTGTCCACAAGAGGTCCCATCTGAGAATTCACTGCGAGTACTTTATTGATTTATTCATGTAATAGATGTGCCTGTCGGCTGAATGTATTTCCAATTTGCGACTTTAATCAAATTTCTTTTTTTTCTTATCACCGAAAACATTAATTTCTAGCAGGCGACGATAGGCATCCGATATTACAGAAAAGAGAGCCCCTGAGCTGGTTAGCGTCTTGACTGGCTGACCGTCAGTTGTGACATAAATGAGATTTCACGATATTTTGGTGACTGCCGTCCATGGAACACTTGCATCTGTTGCTGCCTCCCTTCCTTAGATGGTCTCCTCTCTTAGTTTTCTGAATTCGCCAGCTAGGGTAGCCGTTGGTACCTCTGTAAGGTGACAGGTAACGGCTAAGGTGCGTTGGTGAGCAGGATTGTCATTTCATGGCTGTGTTACAAGTCTGAATTGACCGACTTCATTCTTTCTTGAGCTCTCGTCACATGACAGAGAGTGTTTCAAAAGATAAATACGCCTCTCCTCTAACATTCTCTATTACCCCCTGACATATCTGGTAGACATTGATGGCTACTGTATCTTGTGTACTCTTTATAGCTGACATATACTGCTGTAACTCTTCTCTAACCAACGGCCCTTGGTTCTGTTCCTTTTCACCCACGTTACTGGCTCAGATACGTGGACGCCACGTTCCCTATACGGCCTCATTCTGAAACGAAGCTACACAAGTTTCACGAATATTTGAACAACATGCACGGGACGAAACAGTTCACGCTCGAAGTAGAGAAGAATGGTGGAATTCCATTTCTAGACGTCGAAGTAGACAGGACAACTGAGGGCACACTGGGGCACAGAGTATATCGCAAGCCTACACATACAGACAGATATCTGCACTCCCAATTTTACCACCACCCAGCGCAGAACAACTCGGTCATCCGTTCTTTGGTAATCCGTGCGCAGCGCCTAAGTGATGCTCAAAACATAACACCTGAGCTTAAAAGGCTGCGCACAACGTTTCTAGCCAGTGGCTACAACCATAAGTCGATCCACACAGCCTCTTCGACGAAACGGAGTAAGAAAGATAAGCAAGAAATAGACAAACTGCAGCTAAGAGTGCGCTTACCTTATGTGAAAAATGTTACTGACCGAAAAGGCCGGGTTGGGGTGCAGCCTGTCTTCTATAGTTGTCACAGGATCCAGATCGTTTTAGGCTACACTAAGGACAAGGTGGATGCGTTACACACTGCAGGCGTGAACAAGGTGGAATGCGAATGTGGAGAGACATACATAAGCGAGACTGGCAGGCCAATAGCAACGCGCATTCTGGAGTACAAGCGCTACATTCGTCTCGGGCAACACAACAAATCTGCAGTGGCAGAACATCAGCAAGACTGTGGAAAAGAAGCAATATTCAGTGAAGCCTATGTGTTGGCCAAGCAGGCGGTTATGACGAAACGCAAAATCAGAGAAACCATCGAAATACTTAAACATCCCATTGTCTAAAACCGAACAACAGAGAGATAGAAAAATTGGATATAGGTTCGAAACCGATCCAACAAATGAGCAGTCTTGTATGCCATTATCTATGCTATGAGAACAACTGACCCTAATTGTATCTGGTGAGCCGCTTTAATCTGCTCTCGTGACAGCCTGACTGGCTAAATTCAAGGCCAGTTAACTTAGGAACGGACACTGTATGGAACTATTTCTTAACAACTATTTCTATGCACAGTCTACCCTGATACACCGTTACAAGCTTTTCAGATGGTGTTTTGATCATCTTTAATGAATGGAGGAACAGTCAGCGTTACTTACTCGTATTTTAGCAAACCGAGCGAGGTGTCGCAGTGGGAGGACGGCGGTTCCATCCTGCATCCGGCCATCCTGATTTAGGTTTGCCGTGATTTCCCTAAATCGCTCCAGGCAAATGCAGGGATGGTTCCTCTGAAAGGGCGCGGCCGATTTCCTTCCCCGTCCTTCCCTAATCCGATGAGACCGATGACCTCACTGTCTTGTCTCCTGCCCCAAACAACCCAACCCAACTTATTTTAGTCAACATTATTGTTAGATTTAGTGTCCGTTTACAGGCTTAGCAAAAGTTGTAGTTCCACACATCATAAGTTATGTGGCACAGATTCAGGTGAGCTACATTTCGTCATAAAATTGTAATTGCTAGAGCGGTTACAGTTTCACAGAAACGTGGGTTTACATGTACACTACTGGCCATTAAAATTGCTACACCACGAACATGACATGTTACAGACGTGAAATTTAACCGACAGGAAGAAGATGCTGTGATATGCAAATGATTAGCGTTTCAGAGCATTCACACACACAAGGTTGGCGCCAGTGGTGACACCTACAACGTGCTGACATGAGGAAGTTTCCCAACCGATTTCTCAGTGGCCGTGCGGTTCTAGACGCTAGAGTCTGGAGCCGAGCGACCGCTACGGTAGCAGGTTCGACTCCTGCCCTGGGCGTGGATGTGTGTAATGTCCTTAGGTTGGTTAGGTTTAATTAGTTCTAAGTTCTAGGCGGCTGATTACCTCAGAAGTTAAGTCGAATAGTGCTCAGAGCCAAGCCAACTAAATTCTCATACACAAACAGCAGTTTACCAGCGTTGCCTGGTGAAACGTTGTTGTGGTGCATCGTGTAAGGAGGAGAAATGCGCACCATCACGTTTCCGACTTTGATAAAAGTCGGATTGTAGCCTATCGCGATTGCGGTTTATCGTACCGCGACATTGCTGCTCGCGTTGGTCGAGATCCAATGACTGTTAGCAGAATATGGAATCGGTGGGTTCAGGAGGGTAATACGGAGCGCCGTGCTGGATCCCAACGGCCTCGTATCACTAGCAGTCAAAATGACAGGCATCTGATCCTCATGGCTGTAACGGATCGTCCAGCCACGTCTCGATCCTTGAGTCAACAGATGGGGACGTTTGGAAGACTACAACCATCTACACGAACAGTTCGACGACGTTTGCAGCAGCATGGACTATCAGCTCGGAGACCGTGGCTGCGGTCACCCTTGACGCTGCATCACAGACAGGAGCGCCAGCGATGGTGCACTCAACGACGAACCTGGATGCACGAATGGCAAAACGCCATTTTTTTCGGATGAATCCAGGTTCTATTCACAGCATCATGATTGTCGCATCCGTGTTTGACGACGTCGCGGTGAAGGCATATTGGAAGCGTTTATTCGTCATCGCCATACTGGTGTATCATCCGGCGTGATGGTGTGGGGTGCCATTGGTTGCACGTCTCGGTCACCTCGTGTTCACATTGACGGCACTTTGAACAGTGGACGTTACATTTCAGATGTGTTAAGACCCGTGACTCTACACTTCATTCGATCCCAGCGAAACCCTACATTTCAGCAGGATAATGCACGTCCGCATGTTGTACGTCCTGTGCGGGCCTTTCTGGATATAGAAAATGTTCTTCTGCTGCCCTGGCCACCACATTCTCCAGATCTCTCACCAAATGAAAACGTCTGGTTAATGGTGGACGAGCAACTGGCTCGTCACAATGCGCCAGTCACTATTCTTGACGAACAGTGGTATCGTGTTGAAGCTGCATGGGCAGCTGTACCTGCACACGCCATCCAAGCTCTGTTTGACTCAATGCCCAGGCGTATCAAGGCTGTTATTACGGCCAGAGGTGGTTGTTGTGGGTACTGATTTCTCAGGATCTGTGCACCCAAATTGCGTGAAAATGTAATCACATGTCAGTTCCAGTATAGTGTATTTGTCCAATGACTACCCCTTTATCATCTGCATTTCTTCTTGGTTTAGCAATTTTAGTGGCCAGTAGTCTAGCATCCATGATCTTATGTAGATTATTAATTAAAATGAAGTGCCCTAACGCTGTATATTTTGAGGGACTATCAAAAAGGTTCCGTTCGAATGCCGTACAGTCCAGAATCTGTATGCCAGTTAGTCAATATGTCCGGGAGCACTGAGGCAGTCATTACACCGACACACACACCGTGTTCTGATGCGTGAGGTACGAAAAAATCTACAAATGCCTGCTGCACATCCTCGTCCAGCAGGTATCGTCGACCCTTCAGAACATTTCTTGAGGGATCGCAAGGGGAGAGGTCGGGAAAATAGGGCAGATGCTCGATTGTCTCGCACTTGAGTTGGCGTAATTTCTGCGATACGACATTTGCCATATGGAAACGTGCGTCATCATTAAGCAGCAGCACCACGAACAATGGTGGTTTTCGACAGGCATGCTGCCACATGGACTTTCGACCTTCATCGATGGGTATCTACCGGTCTCTGTCCTTCAGCAACCAAGAAAAGAATTAGAGCGCGATGGTCCTTTTTGGACGCATTTGGTAATAACATCGCCATAGTTCACGTTTCGCATTTACCGCATGCACGTCGGAAGAACGACTGCTACATTAATCCCTTGCCAATATCTCGTTGCTTACAAAATCAGTGTCGTGCCAGATAGCATATAAACTGCAGCAAGGCCCTCAGATGGAAACTTTTTAATCGCCTCGTTACAATAAACTCTAAGACAAAAAAGGCCCGAGGCGAAGCATTCATCCGAACGAGACAGAAACTGGTCTGTCTGATGTGCAAGTAAACACAAACAAATGATTACAGTTTCAGAGAAATCGGTTGATTTATTCACGAGGAAGAGTTTCACAAATTGAGCAAATTGATACCGCTTTGGTCCGTGTCTGGCCTTTATACTTGGCATCGGCTGATAGATTTGTTAGATGTCTTCCTGAGGAGTAACATGCAACTGGCGGGTCAGATTGGCAAAATTCACAGCTGGTTAGAGATCCGTGCCCATAATGCTCTAAACCTTCACAACTGTGGTGAGATCCGGCGACCTTGCTGGTGAAGAAGGCGTTTTGCAAGTAAGAAGACGAGCAGCAGAAAGTTTCGCCGTGTGCAGGCGGACTTACCTTGCAAGTTCAGTATGGCATCCCATGATTGGCAAGAAAACGAGGTGTCGCCGACGTACTGCTGTGCTGAAAGGGTGCCGCAGATGATAAGCACAGGGTCCTGATGTGAAATCAAATGGCACCCCAGACGACTACTTCTGATTGTCGGGCCGCATGACGGATGACAATCATGTTGGCAGCTTCTCTAGACACCTCTTCGATGCTCATCGGGACTCAGCTCAAACCGGCAGTCATCACTGAAGATAATTCTACTCCAGTTACTGAGATTACAGACCGAATGTGCCCGACAGCATTGCAGACGAGCTTGTTGGTGAACTAGGTCGACGTTAGTCGGCGCCAGGGCACCGTGAGCTCCGTCCATTTGTGTGAGCCGCCTATTAATGGTCCTCGATGTCATTGAATCATCAGTTGCACGGCGGATCGATGGTAGTGATGAATCCGTGTTCTCAGTGCCTCTCTGACCTCTGACGATTGCTCTGTTCTCACGTTCTCACGTCGTTCAAGGTCGTGCGTTTCCTTCTTGACGCTGTGTTCGGCTGTGGTTCACCCGTTCTTGCCAACATCGTCAGATAATGACGTCGCTGCTATTCACATGTCTAGCGATTTGCTGACTAGTTAAACCAATTTCTTTTAGCCCAAGTTAGTGTCACTATAGTGTAAATCTCGTACTCCGAAACAGTATAGCACAGTATTGGAACTATATGTGTAATATTTCAGTGTATCGGTTCGTAACACTTATGTGGTATTTTCAAATTGTTTGATATTGAACACAAGACGTAATGGCACATCAAACTGAGGTCTCTGTGGAGAGTTGAATAAGCTCAGTATTTTGTCATGACAGCTGTAAGTCGCGTTGTTATTATATTTTCACTGTAAGCGTTTCAGTTTAATAAAATAAATTGTTATTTACTTATCTCGATGTACGTTGATTTACTATTAATTCAAGGTTAATGTACCATAATTATGTTAGACCAGATTAAAGCTAATAATTTGGTTCTTGTTTTATTATTTAGATAACTGCAATGTGGAATGCACGGCGTAATGTTTTGATCTATTCGAGAAAAGAATGTGACAAAATCTACAACTTGTAGGGATCATTGCTGTGACCATGACGACCTGCGGCTCGGCATTGGAAAGCACTGACTGCCTGCCACACATACGTGTTCATCACACAAACCATGTCTATACTGTTGTTAAGACTTAGACTTTCTTAAAACAGCAAATAACTAAGCACAGTAATTGAAAAAGCACTGAGATCTCATGTCTATACTGACTGCAAATCAGAGCGGCTCTCATCAGTCATTTATTTCATTCTGAGACAACAGACATATGTCCTCCGCAAAATCCAATAAATCAAATTCCACAATGGAAAGTATATTGATGTGCCCAAAAGTGCAACAAATGATTGACTGAGGGAAGTTGACTTCCGACCCACTGTTCCGCTGACGAGTGATGAATACCCATAACTGAGTAGCAGATTGTCATGAAACATCGACAGACTTTCTAAAATCTTTACAGATCACAAATGCATATTAAAACTGAATCTGAGATCCAAATAAGTAAAGACAATGAAAAAGTAGCACAAGTTGCGGAATTTACCTCGCACATTGTGAGGTGCTCAGAGCAAAAGGAGCGCTAGCGCTAAAAAGCGATAGCCAGTCGATCGATTCAGTGAAACTGCGCCAAGCTGCGACCAGACGAACCTCTCCGTCAACTTGACATCTCGCCCAACATCACCCAACTGACTCTCGATCCATTTCACTCCTGACAACTCCCAGAACAGCATCGCTTGGAAGGAAGTTTTCGTAACTTTTGATATAGTGACGACCAAGAATTCCTCTCATCACGCTGAAACGCACTGAAATCATGCCGAAACTTTTCTTCTATCGCTTACATTATGCCCATTAATTGCATAGGAGTTGGTACACTGGGTATGCTGTTTCGACATTCATTGATTCAGACATTTACGCTAGATCTCCTATACCAAAGACTCTTGTGATTGGCTGACGTCATCCATGCTATTAGATTCTGGAATTTTCCTACACTGAACTCGGCACATTGTGAGCGACATGTATTTGGTACGCACTTAGGAAATGCAGTTTTGGGACACCAGAAACGTTCAGGGCACCTGCGGTCACCCTGTTATATCTATGAAGACAGTGCAGCATCGTGGACAGTGGAAACAGGCCAGCGTGTGTCCACAATATTTCTGTGAATCAGTAGCCGAGTAGGTGAGGGCTTGAGCCGTCACGCATTCTTAGTGCTGCGACCACCCACGTCTGTTACAGCACTGTGGCAGTCTTGCCTCTGCGATGTAAAATTCACAAATGTCAGACTAGAAGCCACTAACAATTAAGCTTTTAATTTTACTTATTAATGCAAAGCAAAGTGATATATGTGATGGTACTGTGACATCATCCAATTACTACCTGTTTTTGAATGAATAGAAATCCTTTGATGGTGATCCTCGATTATCACTGATTAATGGGTCCACAAGAGAAAAGAGCTCTGTTCCAAATTGATCACCAGATACTAAAAGGTCAAAAAACTCCCAAGTAGTCTTCAATCCAATGATAAGAGAAACATGTAAAAATGTAAACCACGGGAAACTTTATTCGTAAATCAGTGAAAAATTAATACAACGGCATTTTTAGCTTGGATCTCGCAAGGCATGCTTGTAATGACATCTAAGAAGAGTTAATAACATTATATAATTATATGCTGAGTGTTTCAAATTATTTGCTCGTTTAGACATTTATAAAAGAATGAAGTACTACTTGTCCCAGTAACCAGCAGTAAGTTTGTATTGGCTTTCACATTCGGCCTGACATATGCATGAAGTAGATAAATAAATAAATAAAGTAAAATTTAAGTGTTAAATTACTTGAGCATGATAATCTCGAACAACTGTAGGCTTTTACCTTTCTTTTTATCCATTTGTCTGAGTGTGTAGTCCAGTGGTTGACAATAAAACCATCTATTTATGCGTAAGTGTTTGTGTGGCCCAATTCTATACAAACTGGTAGATCCGTTTGGCTACATCATTGCCCAATGTAATAATGACGAAGGGATCAGGCTACATCATTCACCCAAGGTAAGAATGACGGAGGGACAACCCAGACTGCGAGGAGGCCGTGTTCACGAAGTGTTTTCGGCTGGCAAAGACATGCCGAGACAATAGGCACACAACATGCCGCCTTTCGATGGATTAGTGTGACGTAAACGGTTCACTCGTCCCACCTTTCTTTTCTCCTCAACGCTACCTTCTTGCGTCAACTCTTGTCTTCAGAATCGGCAGTACCACCGCTCCTGAAATATTCGGAGACTCTTGTGATCCTAACAAGTTTTGTTTATCTTTTCCTTTACAACCCTATCAGTCGTGCCTAAAACTGGATCTTAAGTTCAAGCGTAGTTGTGGTATTACATGTTGTTTGAAATAATCTTTATTCAAACAAAACGACAATAATAGATTCCACAGCTGAAAACAAAGTTCAAAAAGAGAATGTTAAACCACTCTCTGTAATGAAAGCAAGAAGAGTAATTGGTTGTCACCCTACGGGAAAAAATCTTTCATCAAAAGATACGATGGCATAACCACCTATGGCAAGATAACCTACACTAACAAGCGATAAAACTTCGGTAAGCCCCTGTTTAACAGCAACATTGACTGGAAGTACCAGCTGCTATCAAAGCCGGCAAACAGGCTATCGCAGAGAAACCGACGAGCTCGCCCACTGACGCACAAACAATCGCCAACATCACCCAACACTGTGCTTCCGATATATGACCTATTGGACACAAAATGGTGACAAACCTAACTGTTGCAGGTTGCTGACGCTGAGCAAGAGCCCAACGTAGCCACCAGCGAAGGCCGCCGAGCAGCAGCAACGCACTACGTAAAGGTATCGACAAGCATGATACCCACTACTAACAAAGCCTACCCTTGCACGACCTATCGCAGGCAGCAAGACATCCGCTACTGCTCTTACCACCCGACCTAACTATCGCAGAGTTTTTTTTCCCATGGCTCTTGCCTTGGCACTTTTTTTCCTCTGCCCTTCAAACCGCTACCCTTCGTTCGCTTTTCGACGCGATCTATCTCCAGATGAGCGCGTATTAATGGTTAACCATAACCAGACGTACGCACACATCGCAGTACCCACATCCTGCGACACCTCACATTAGTGAATACTAACCCTTATGCAGAGATGGCAGTAGACCTTTTGAGTTGGCCATCATGCCGGTGTGGGCGTGGAGGGGCTCCACCTCTATAAAAAAAAAAAGATTGGTATTCTCACTCCAAATCAGTCTTGGTAATAGCTACTTATGAGCTGAAATTTTAATGTGGTTGGTTCGGCAAGGGTGACTACATCTATTCGCTACATTTACGAAGCAATTCGTTATGGTGGCGCCGAGAGGCTACACATACTCATCTTAACATAAACATGTCGTCTAGCTCGCTGAGCTCTTTCATGGCTTGCTGGCGGCCGACGGGAAGCATCATTCAGAAATCCAGGCAGCTGTTTCCCCGGACATTGCACTCGCAGCTGATGGGAAGACCAAGAATACTTTCGCAATATCACAAGAAAGAGCCCGCTCCCTTCAGTAAACGCATAAAGGCACTGTTCAAGGTAATACAGAAAAGGTAAGAAGTGAGGGCACGGCACACATTATTTTAGTACCTCTCGATGTTAAAGCTTCTGATACAAAGTACATGTGACATCTCTCAGTAAAGGATGCCGACGGTTCTTGATGCTCGCTGTTCCATTACTTCATCTATTATAGCCGGAAACGTGAATAAGGTTTTTCACAATGAAAGGATTTCCATCAAATGTCTTAGGAATTAAGGCAACATTGCTCATGTACACAGCAATACACAAACTCTCCTAAACTACAAGTGAAATGCATATAACATTCCCACAGCAAAGCAACGAAATGTATTTCGCAATATAACAAATACAAGAGAAACACTACGTACGAGACATACTACAGTAAAGACTTATTTCTATGACCGAATACATAGGCTCTTCGGCAATTACCATCTCCGCCAACAAATCGTTTCTGATTTCAAAAATATTTCAATAAGTTTAGAATGCAAACCCGACCCTCGTCCAGATTAGTTTTCTGCTCCGCTGTAAAATCAGGATGGCATGCTGCGTCCTGTAGCAGGATCCCGTAAATATATCATTCCAACGGCTACGTTTTCTCGCTTCTTCCGCGGCGCCAACACACCGCGATTTTTGAGGCGTCTCTTCCTCAAACTGCTGCAGATTTTTGCCACGGCTCTTCACCTTTGAAGCAAAGCTTCCACTGCCTTCTCTACTCTCCTCTACATTCGTGTTCGCACACTCGCCACTCAAAAGGTTTCCGTACTGGCACGAGTCGTATGTAACACCCTCTCCCTTCTCCTGACGCTTAGAACCACCCAGGTGAAACAGAATTAATCTGAAAGCCTCGGGCTTACTAACAGCAACTGTATCGGCTCACCACTGTTACACGGATGCTTCAGACGTCGAATTTTTCAAACAGTTTTGTCGAAATACTTGTAACACGAGTGGAAACGCTTCGCTACAAGGATCGTCCCATACGACTTCATTGTTTCTGGCACAAAACCCACGCTCATTGTGCAGTTTTGTATAACTGGCAAAACTCCAGCAACATGGCTATTAATAAATTTATTTGTACTCCGATAGGTCAGAAGCTAGTTAGGTTATTTTTAAATTCCGCAATCCTAGTTTCGGAACGTAGACCCCTAACTGCAGTGTACATTAAAATAGTTACCCATAACAACTCTTTTATCACGCGACCTCTTGTATCTAGACTGAGGCCCCGGCGCGTACTTGCTTTTCTAATAGAGCCGTTCTCCATACCGGATATCGCCGTGCTAATAGACTGAATTCTCACACACAGTAAAATTCTCTCGAACACCACTTAGCAATGTCCAAGGAGTATTAAGCCGAAAGCTCGTTTATCTTAAAGCACTTGAGACTTTAAGATGCTCGAGAGAATTTTATCAGTACATATGGCCACGAAGCCATTCATTCCTGTCTCACACACAATATTCACTCTCTTATATACTTTAAAAAGCAGTCCTCAATTCCTCTCTTCAAATTTTCAAAATAGCGTTTCATTGAAACTTCCCCCTGCTTTTCAAGTAACTATACCGGTTCTTTCGCTTCCGAAGCTGGCCATTCTTCCAGATTTTACACTCACTGTACGAGATTTTGAGTTGTACAGGATAGTGCCGCACTATTAGCCTTTGAATCCTCACGTACAATATTGCCACTATTCGATGATTTTAAAAGCGGCTCCTCTAAATGCAATCAATCAGTTTCTCTTTTCAAACTTTCTGTATCGAGTTTCATCGGAACAAACTTTCGAATTTCAATGAATTGCTTCGGCTCGGTCACTTTCGAAACCTTCTGTTCTTCAGTGTTTTACACTCCTTCTGCAAGTTTTCCATTAGTGCGGCTTTCTTTTGCACCTCGTTTTATTCGGCTCGGGGTAGCCTACTTATAGTTCTTTTTATTCTTACCGAGCATTTCCGCGTATTTCTCATTTTGCACTTTGGCAGTCTTGAGACGAAATTCGCTTTTTCTTCCTAACTCAGCAATATCCTCCCATAACTACTTTCCTTCTTTCTTCACTTATTACCAATCTGCATCAGCTCTATATCTATCTGAGTCAGCCTTGCGCCTATTTGCTTAAGCTTTGACCCTGTATGCCTTTGATATTGCGTCACTTACCGCCGTTCAAGCTCCATATGTTTCTTCTCTTGCTCTACATGCTTCAGCTTCTTTATCACTTCCCCCCAGCCTCTTAACCTATTGTTTAACTCATAGTAGCATTTCTCCCATAGCTCCAGAAACCAAACTGCTTGGCGCAACGTTCGTTTCACTTTCGGAAACCTGATCACATCCACTCTTCTCGTAAACATGTTCTCTTCTCTCTAGCAAGGCTGCCCCTGCTAAAAAAAGAATGCAAGCGATCGATTGGTGACCGCAAAATGGGCACTACAACACTATTCTGCACAGCAAATTGTGACTCACCGTACCGTTCCTAATTGCAATTATCAAACCATTCCAGAGATAAGAATCCTGAATTAGGGTCGACGAGAAGTGTGCAGTTTACAGGGATCGTTGCTGTGGACGTGAAGTGCGAAGAATCGGCAGTGGAAAGTGCTGTCTGGCCTTACGTGCTCGTCACACATACGGTATTAATGGTGGTGTAAGTCTTATATTGCCTTAACCCAGTAAAATACTAATCACAGTAGCTGAAACAGCTCTGTGACCTCAAGACAGTATTGCATACAAATGAGAGCAGTTCTCACTAGTCATTTCTCATTCAAATTAATTAAATCTCCTACCTCACATGTGTAGTTCCATTTGGGGCACTTCCTTTACAACGGCACTATGTCACCGTAAGAGCACATTCAGTATGCAGAAGAAAAATGTTATGAGTGAATCTATGAACTGTTTCTTATTTAATTATCAGGTAAGACACAGATTATATCTGCATAATTTAGCAAATCAGATTCCGCAGTGGAAAACACATTGATATACCCTAAAGTACAATAAATGAATGTTTGGGCGAAAACCTCTTGGGAAAGACTATTCTGCTAAAGAGAGGTGAATGCCTCTAATTGAACAGAAGACTGCTATGAGGCCGTGGTAGGCTTTCGTATATCTGTGGAGCTCCCAAAAGCATGTCAAACCAATTAAAAATACTGAACAAGCAATACAAGTTGCGGAATTTACCTTGCAGTTTGTGAGCTGCTGACAGCAAAAGCAGGGCTAGCTCCAAAAAGCGATAATTACTCGATCAATTCCGCGAAAACTGCGTGAGACTGCGACCTGTCGACTCTCTCAGTGTGATCTGTACCTGCCGGCTATGCGTCAACGCACTGACTGTCGACTACATCTGATTCCTCTCTCCTTCCAGAAAAACACCGCTCGGAGGAGAGTATTCACAATTTTCGCCACACTGATGACCAAGAATTCCTCGCAACACACTGAAACGCACGGGAAGCATGCAGTAACTTCAACACTAATGCTCACTATCGTTAACTGCCCATAAGTTAGTACACCGTATATTCTGTGTCGCCAGTCGTTAGTTGAGGCACTTACGTCACAGCAACTATACCGGAAATCTTTCTGGCTTACTGACATCATATGGACAGTCAGACGCAGGAATTTTTCCCACACTAAACCCTGCACAATGTCGGTGTAACGTATTTGCGTTCGCCAACAGGAAATGCAGATTCGACACATCAGAAATAGTCATTAGACCTATGGTCGCCCTGCTGTATTTTCCTAGACAGTGTCGCCTTATGGACAACAGAAACCGGCCAGAGTGTGGTCACAACATTACTGTGAACCAGTAACCCAGCAGAGGAGGGCTTGAGCCGTTTCGTGTTCATACCGTTGCACCCTCTCAGACCAGCTTCGGCGAAGTGAATTTCACAGATATTACACAAGAAGCTGCTAATAATGTTTTTCCCTCCAGCACAGTTAAGAACATTAAGGTTCCAATTTTAGTTGTTATTTTACTTACAATCAGAAAGCGATATATGTGATGGTACTGTCACATCGGTCGTAGAATTACAAACGTGTAGTATTTTAGTAAAGAAGTGTCTCAAAACTTAATAGCATATCCTGCTATGTGTGGTTCTTTCAACAGAGGCAATAAGATTCTAACGGTTGATATGAATATCTCTTGTTTTTAACGTACATTTTAGAGCAAATTTGTAAGAAAAGAAAAACGGTGTGAGTTTAACCTACCGTTGTAGACGACGTCATTACAGATGGAGCATAAATTCAGAATGAGGGAGAAAATCGTTGTGACCTGTCCAAGATAATCATCCCTGGATTCGCCTTAGGTTAATTAGGGAAACACTGGTAAACCATAGTATAAAATCGAGTCCAGTGTCGTATCCAGTGAGCCATGCTGCACAGCGCTACCCTGACGCAGACGTAAATTCCACACGGAAGCGTAACGTCACGTACACCTACAGCTGACCTAATTCTGTCTCGTAAATAATTACAACGACCAGTGAGGGCGATGGTGAATATGCACTGAGCGGAGCAGTTCACATCCAAAAGTGACTGACAGCAGCATGAATTGGTGATAGACTGGTGGCACAGGAAAGGGCTTCGCGGGGGCTATCTGCACAAAAGCGTTATGTATAGCGACTCCTGCATTGATTTCGAAGTGGAAATCTATTCCTAGTGGTCTGGAGGTGTGTGTTTTTCTGTGTACTCGTTAATGTGCAACACAGGCTACGCTGCCGTTTGTAAAGTCACGATCAAACGCATTATTCGGTGACAGCTGACTCAAATTGCGATTGTGGGCTCATGTTCATCATACTAGGATTGTATCAGTAAACAAAGCACTGTGCACACATTACTTCCAGTGTTGGAGCACGAGATGACTGAAGTATTAAGTATGAGTTGCGTTAAGAAATATTTAAAGACGCGGGGGAAATTAATTACGGAACTGATTTATTTTGGAAACAATAGTTAGATACCTGAGGTAGTTGGAGAGGGAAGGATGGGGAAAAGTAGACCGTCTCCTTTCATAGCAAGTATCCCATCATTAGCTTCGAGTGATTTAAGGAAATCACTATGTCTGTAATAAAACAAACTATTACGTCTCATATTCCATAAATACCCATATCGTTGTACATCATGAACCTTCCAGATAGCAAATATTTGTTAATGTTCCTAGTATTGTTGATGAACAGGTGTTATATTCGGACAATGATGGCCATATGACTCAAATAAAACCTGATAACATTAGCTATTCTCTCAATTACATTGTTGCCGCAGAACAATGTGGAAGGAAGAAATTGGTAAAATGAATGTAGCTCGAATAAGAAACTGGTTCAAATTTTATCCCGAATAGACGTTAGAAAATATAATAACGTTTTAGTAGAATGTATACGAGCATCAGTTTGATCTTCTAATCCAGAGGCTATTTTTCTCTTCGGGCAAGATAACAACAGCGTCCGTACATCTAAAACAAACAAAAATTCTTTAAACAAGTGTCTGGGTGTATTTGAGCTGGAATGGCTGCAGACTTAAATACAGTCGAGCATATTTGGACGTTGCTGTTTAGAGAGCGGGAGCTGCGTCGAGAACGCACTAAATAGTCTCTTCGGAATCGCGTTTCTCTCCCATGTGGAGAGCGCTAGGCAACGAAAGCATATTAGGCTCCTAAATCTCTCGAAGACTCAACGAAATGATAAAAAGGGTGGCGATGGTGAACTCTGTGATAAAACCATTATCGAAGATCTTTTCTTAAATTTAATCATTTATTATTATTTCTAATGTTTTGCTTGCAAAACAATGGAGTGATTACTAAACATCTGGCCCGCATCTCGTGGTCGTGCGGTAGTGTTCCCGGCTTCCCGGGTTCGATTATCGGCGGGGTCAGGGATTTTTTCTGCCTCGTGATGGCTGGGTGTTGTGTGATGTCCTTAGGTTAGTTAGGTTTAAGTAGTTCTAAGTTCTAGAGGACTGATGACCATAGATGTTAAGTCCCATAGTGCTCAGAGCCATTTGAACCATTTGAACTAAACATCTGTAGCCATAAAATTTCTGAACAATGACTATTCGTGTTACTTACGTAGAATTCGTGTTACTTACGTATACAGGGCGAAGTACCTAAAGCTTGCACCGTATTTATTTGCGACAACAGAAAATATTATTGATGAGTGATTTTCACAGAATGGGTTCGTAGTCACTGGCTCGTATTCTTAGCCAATAAACAGATCGTAATAATACTTAGAAAGTGTGCTTTTGTGCAAACATACACTTTTTAAATGGAAAAATGCCTATTGACATTAAAGAAGTAAAAGCAGGGTAAAACGGAAAGTCAGTAGTATTTATTATTGCAGGATCGTAGTGCGAGTCGCTTACGAGAAATCGTATTTTGAGAAGTTTCCACACCGACACTTGTTTGTGCGATTCAACCTGAGTTCTGGCTAGATACGATTTTGTTACGTTTAAATAAAATTCAAATGGTTTTGAGCACTATGGGACTTAGCTTCCGAGGTCATCAGTCCCCTAGAACTTAGAACTACATAAACCTAAGTAATCTAAGGACATCACACACATCCATGCCCGAGACAGGATTCGAACCTGCGACCGTAGTTGTCGCGCCCTTCCAGACTGTAGCGCCTAGAACCGCTAGGCCACCTCATCCGACTACGTCTGCATACACTTTGCTTGTGTGTTCGTTGAGTGCATTGCTACTTGATAGCCGCTTTGTGTGTGACAGTCCAAGTGTAGAAAAGGCCGACATGCTAATGGCGAATGAAAAGTGTAGGATGAATGCAGTTCCTTCTTATACGGTATATACGACAAGATATCCCAATAGATGTCAACCATCTCGGCAGTTATATATCAGCCTCTTCAACCAGTTACGTCAAAGTGATAGTGTATCACTTGGACAACGTGACAGAAGGAAACAAGTAACGACACGAGAGAGGGAAATGAATGTTCTTTCTGCTGTGGCTTTTGAGCCGCACGTCAGCTCCCGTGCAATCGCACGAGGAAGTGGCATGAGCTAGGCAACTGTCCTACGCATTCTGGATCGACATCGGTTTCATCCCTATCTTATCTCTCTTTATCAAGAGATGCATGGAAGCGATTATGAGTATCGTGTTAACTTCTGTATGTGGGCATTAGAAGAGTATATTAAAGATATATCATGTATCTTGTTCAGCGATTAAGCCACGCATACCAATCATGCCCAGATGAACTGCCGAGGAATGCAGTACTGGGCTCTTGGCAGTCCCCGGTGGCTTCGTCACGTGGAACGTCAGCGAGCCTGGTGTGTAAATGTGTGGTGCAGGATTGTGAACCATCAGCTCATAAGGCCGAGTTTCATAGACGAAACACTGAACTCACGCAAGTATCTCAGCCTGCTAACAGACCACCTTCCTCAGATGCCAGAAGACATTCCAGTGCTGACGAGGAGGAACTTGCGGTAGCAACTTAATGGCTGCCCAGCCCATATTGTTCGAAATACTACAGCATATCTTCACGAATTATTTAGAAATCGTTGAATTGGATGGAATGGACCTGTACCTTGTCTGGCCCCTTTGCCCCATTTCACGCCTCTAGCCTTTTTTCGTGGAGAAGGCTGAAAGACGTTGACTACAAGGACATAGAAACTACACCCGATGATATGCAACGATGTATCACTGAAGCATGCTTGGGCATCTCCGCTGAAACGCTAGCACGTGTGCTGCAATCGTTCCATACCAGACGGGAAGTGTGAACTGGCGCTGCCGGTGATCACTCCGAACACAACCTGTGATGGTCATTTGTGTCATTAATTGTCAGAATCCACACAGCTAGTGTATGTACTTGTGTTGTTCTTAAGTGTGTGTTACCATAGCTGTTGTACATTTGTCGGTGTGGGGACTTTTCAAAATACGGTATCTCGTAATCGACGCGAAACAGAATCCTGCAACAGACACCACTGAAATTCAGATTCATCCTAATTTTACTCAGTTAATGTCAACACACATTGTTCACTTAAAAAAACATATATTTGCACAAAAAATACACCTCCAAATATTATTACAATCTTTTTAATTTCTAACAATACGAGCCTGTGACTACCAATCCATTGTATGGATATCGCACATCAGTAGCACTTTCTATTTCCGCAGTATATACTGTGCAAATTTTAGGTAATTCACCCTGTATACGAAGAAGGGAAGTAACTTGTAATGATATCTCGTTTATTAATTCCTTTATTTTACTTTCATAATGAGTTGTTAGTAAATTTCGTCGCTGAAGACGGTGATATATCGTATCTTTCCACATCAAAGGAAATGTTGCTCAGTTTTAACTTCGTAATTACACATTTCATTTCTGCAGCTACGCGAACAACTACAACTTTCCCATATACAACCTACATATTTCAAGCGTGTCAAACCTGTATAATTAGTATTTCATTTATGTAACGATCTCCAGTAACCAGTAAGTAATAATCACGTGTAGTCCACAAATTATCAGTTTTGTGGGTTCATCGGAATATTTTCCAGCTAGCTATAGATGGCAGTAAATTTGAAAGTTTGTTATTAAGTAACAAATATGTTCTTACTTATAAGTAACTTGTTATCATGTACTTATTTGAACTGTTTCGACATAAACATTGGAATTTGGAACATCAGTAGGCTAAACAGGTTTAATGTAGTGGACTGTATCAGTTTTACGTGGAAAAGCAATTTGGTAAACCAAAAATTCTGAGATTTATTTATTAATGTTCCTCTGCCTTGCAAAAGCAGTTTCGTCTAGCGGTATTCAATTTCATTTTTTATTCTTCGCAGTAACAGCGTAGTATCTGAGAAGCTAAAGTAGGCAATAGAATTCAAAATTTTGTAAAAAATAATAAATTTGAATGTCAGTTATTTATTCCTGGTAATTTCTAAAGATGCTGAAATAACAGAAATAATAATAATACAACTACGGTCTATCATTATACAACTATAATAAAACGCTTTGACCAACAATTTCCGAACTTCTAACACTATGGATCCGGCCTCTTATAAGCCCGGTAAACAGCCATTCTCTGCTGAATTCCTTGCGCATAAAGCAGTACGTTAACAGCGTTTCCACTGTAAAAAGCGATTTCACCATTCACTGTAACGTATTGGAGTCCTCAATTTCTTGAATACTTGCCCCAACGCAATAAAAACTATTGAAATACAATTCCATTCAGTGGTCTCCGATGACTGTTGTCTTCCCTCCATGTGTTTTCTAGCCAGGACAGCCGTCGTGTGGTTGAATGCCTTCTGAAGTCTTACTTGGCCTCCCTGGATACTGTGGCTGTCGTATTTTCGAATCTGCGCCCTGTTTATTCATTCCTCAGTGCTGCTCTGGGATCTGTCATCTTTAAATCTTGACAACCATTACCGGCTGTGGTTTCGGAGAGCATACAGTTCTACAAGGTGTGTTCTGGAACGCCTACACTGCCACAGGTGCAGCTATCACTGATCTGTCTTATTCGTCTTCCTGTGCTCATAGTGAAAACTAAGTAGTATGTGTCGGTATCTTATCAATGAACTGCCTTCCGCGTTCTGCCAGAGGCGCACTGGGAAACTTCTGTGCCATACACACGCAGCTTTTTTTCCTCTTACAAACAGCTACGAATATGAGTTAGTTAGTCCTTGACCATTTGTCAAACGCAGGAATTCAATGAAATCAGACCAAATAACGAAACAATCAAAATCGCTGATGAGCTAACTGTTACGATGGAATATCTTTTAACTGCAAAACTCAATATTTTGATATGGCCTTTCGGTAAATGTATGCTGTAAAATTTGTAGTTTTTCGACGTAATCGATCACTGAGACGGTAAGTGTTAGATCGTAGGCATCTAGAAAATTTCGGAAGATTCGTCAAAATTCTTCTAATCAAACCTGTAGCAGTACAGGTTTCCGGTTTTGTAAGTTAAATGCGAGGAGGTAGCTTTTCAGCATCTCCAGGCCTGAAGTCTGTATATGACTGCTCTCCACGCCACACGTTACGTAATGATGACATCGAATGCAAGTGTAAATAAACAAATGACGACTTCGCGACACTGTTTTGACAAGTGATGTTTCACAATCAGGCTTGCTTTGTTTCCAATCGTATTCTGTCCACCCAAAGAAACCATTATCAGTGGTTAAATAGAACTATCAGCGTACCTTAATGGTATTAAAGAGCGCTTAAGAGAACATATGCTACGCCACATGGTTTATTTATGTGTGGAGGCATTTGATCATTCAGAGCGAATGTAACCGTAGATGAAAAAAATATTGGTATTATTAAAATACGAAAACAGCTCCACGTATTTATGTTGTCGTTTGTTGATAGCCCTTTTTCGAAACTTTAAATGAGATATACAGCATGAGGAAGGTCAATAATATTTGAATCCTTGTGATCTTGCGAATGAAAGAATAAGGAAACTGATTACATCATCTCTCACGTTCCCTTTAAATGTCTACCCAAGTTACGCAGAAAGATATTGAAACATACAATCCTCAACAGTTTTCTTCTCTTTCTGATGTCCCTGTCTCTTTCATGCTCTTTTATTACACTTTGAAATTTTTTGTTATACATTCTATCCAATTTTCACCTCAGCAGAGTTCTGAAAGTAAAAACCATCAACAAAGAAAGTGTGGTTTATCTTACAGTTGCTGGTTCTAATACATAAATGACATTGTTATTTACGATGAACGATATTTACTTTTAGAGAAAGAAACGTTTGTTTCTTAGATAGTGTAATATTTTACCTGCCCACTTTAGAACCGTTCTGATCTCTATATTAGATGCTGGTGTGAATCTTTTACCACAACGTTGCACTTCAGGAATAAAGAAAAATAAAGGTAAAACATCCCATCTTCGACGAGATCATTAGAGCCGTATCTCATGTTCGAGTAAAAATTTGAATTAACTTTGTTTCGTTATCACAGAGGATAGGTGAACTTCATATGATGTCTTCTTCGGAGAATGTAACATTATTTTTTGTAGAGACTGCACTGCATTTTTTTGTGCATCGCGAAGTACTGACCAGCTTTCGTCCACCATTTCAGATCTGGAAAACCATTGTTAGTCTGACATTCCATCAAAAAGAATACGCCACAATTTTTGGCTGCGTGTCAGCTGGACTGTTTCCTTAGGATAGCAGCATCTTGGTTCTCCTCATAGATTTCCTTTAGCGAAATACGGACAGCATGCTGCGTGCGCAATATTCATAGTTACCTCACGACCCTCATATCACGCTTCTCGCATATCTTCTCTTGTTTCGGACGGTTATTGCTTTTCCCCCTCCTATCATCCAGTTCCGTGCGACCATCTCCTGCGGCGTATTTCATTTCTCCCTCTTCCCGCCAGGTTCTTCCTCTTTCATTTTTGCAAGAATCGCCGAGCCTTTGTCCATTACGACGGAGTAGCGCGGGTTGCCCACGGCAAGAAGGAGATGGCTCTTTATCGTAACGTCTGCTTCAGAGATACTTCTACACCCTTTTTCTTTTTGGAATAACTTGTGAAAAAACCTTTTATCAAAATTGATAAAAGGTACAGAATACGAAATTTTCAGATTCTGTGATTCTTGAAGTGATGTTGTGTCGTACCAACCCTAAGAAACCACTGAAGCTGAATGTGTTTGAAGTACTTTTGTAAAGCCTATATACTTAAATTCTCCATTACCGTCATCAGCGCATTTAAAACTTCATCTTTCGATTGAAAATTAGAGATTTTATTAAATTCTTGTTTTGAACGTGTTACTGAAAGCGAGATGAAAGTAAGCGATGATTATCGTTTGGATAAACGTTTGATATCTATGGGAAATAAGGGGGATATTGTATGTCTAAAACTGTGTGTTCTTTTTGAGTTAGTTGTGCCCCAGCCTCTCTGCAGCAGTGAGGTAAGCCACCACGTAAACACTGCTAATGCTCTTTTGTCGAGAGATAAAGGTCTAGCGTATTCTGTTATACTGTTAAAGGGAAGATGGGGAATTTTTTTGCCATTGTTTAGAATTATGAGAAAATAAGGTGAGGAGACACGTTTCTATATACCCACGACGAAAACGTGACCCCTGTTCCTACATGGATGCATGCAGGATTTTGCCAGTCTGACATCTTCAAGCGTCTTATTTGATTTCTATAGGAAATAAATTTTATTATACTTTTTACGAAAATCGTAACTGTATACAGTACTAATAGTTACATGGATTTGGCTTACTGATTGTGATCATACACTTTGACTTCGCAGGTAGTACAGTTTCAAGGATTACTGAAAATCATAAAACTGTGAAAAATTTTCAACTGATATGTCAATCCACTATCTCTGCTCTGGGCTACTGAATGCCATTAAGAAAATAAATCATTCCACTGAAATCCATAGAGGGCTCGACTTTCCTGCAGATAAAACCTTTTTAACAACTTACCCTTTCATATACTATCAGTGGATGATATTATTGCTTCGATATATTGAAGAAGTTGTGAAAGGTTAATGAGAAGTTTAGTATACCTTGAAAAATCACGAGCCTACCTTACTTCTTTGAAGTACAATCGACTCTTCCTTCACTTCCCACACATTTCGGCATATAAAATCGCGAACCCATTTCCGTGAATATCGAGTGTAATAATTTTTCGTTGTGATCCGATATCAACATGACATTGTTTTAATGGCAAGCGGCATTACTCTTTAATCTAAAGAAAATAAAGTAGATATTTTAATGTAGATGGTAAATAAGGTACATGAAATACTCTGGATATTATTTTATTAGCCTGTTGTGACCACTCATATCTCAAATAACTTGTGGGGAAGCTCAGTTCATTCATTAAAGATGTGGCTTACAAGTCACTTATTTATTCGACAGAGTTCTGAGTATTGTTAATCATTCCGGAACCCTTACATGTAGGAAGGCTAGGAAATAGAGAGAAAATCCAACGGAGTGCGGTGAGTTTCGTCATGGCGTAGTTCTGTCGGCGCAAGAACATTACAGAGATGCTAAAAAAGAAACCAGTGGCTAAAAGAGACGCTTTGTGCATCGCGGAGGGTTTTACTATTAAAATTTCGAGAGATTACTTTCCTCCCACATACGTGTCAGGAAATGACTACAACGAGATAATTCGAGAAATTAGAGCTAATACAGGGGCTTATCAACAACCATTCTTCGGCTGCGCGATTCGCGAATTTAACTATTAGTTAGAGGTACCAGAAGCATCCTCCGACATACAACGTCTGATGCTTGCTTAGTCATGATGTAGGTATCTTCTCGGTGATTGGATGTTTTTATAATCTTCAGGACTCATAATGATACAACAGCTGTATTGCCTCTTGAATCACCGCTGTGACTGTCGAAGACATAAATTTCCCCTTCTGAATAAAATCATCCAAATACGTCATGGTGTATGGCAGAACATCTGAGGATATCTATAGGTCTTCACTAACAAAACATGAGCCATAAACTAATAAGGGAATACTAATGTTCCTGTTACAGCGTTTAATTTTAGAGGAAATACGTACATAATCAGTTTCCATTCTTTTATAAATATTTAAACTCGTTAGTTCTTTTGTTTTTACTAATGGGCTTGGGATACAAGATACACTTCAGTTCATTCCAAAGGTGAAGAGACTCATTATAGGGCTCTGAGGAGGTCAGCAGAACAAATCACGCAGAAATGACTCTACTTTTGTGTACAGGAACTGTATCACACCGATACACACTGAGATGTATGAACGCGGCAGAAGCGAACTTTGTAAACCAGTTGGGCACATGAGAATACAATAATGATTAAAATTATAATACTGTACATTGTTACATGATCCTCTATCGTATTTCGAAGCGATATGTTGTGTGTCAAGTACCGGGATTTAGTAGGATGGTATCATTAATTGTAAGATTGCTAAGAGCAATAATATGCAGAAAATTTGTATATAATCTTAAAGGAATGGCTACATATAATTGGAATATACATAAATTTGTCAGTAAGTTAGTGTCATGTTTCAAGGACTATTTGAACGAAAAGTCGTAATGATGCAGAACGAGTCATTTTAGTTGTAATGTAATTGGCGAGACTCCTCAGTTCTGTTCTAATAAAGTCATCATGGAATTTGTTGCTAATCTCACATCAGATACAAATCCTACAACTACTACGGCGAATAAGACCTACGAGACGCACTAAAGAACAAATAAAACTTGCAATATCTGACCACGAATATTCCCAAGCCCTCCCTTTTGCAGCCAAACCAGTCCCTACTACCTAACCAAACACGGGATAATGATTACATCACTACCAAATGTTACAAATTTCAAATTTCTATTACACTCAGCTGTTTAAAGAAATTTAGCGTCATATCTGGTTTACTATTACCTTTGACACTGATATACTGCATAAAGAACTGTTAAAACCGTGATTATAGAGTTAAACTGGACCTGGATAAGTTTACGGCCAATATCCTTCCATGTATTTTGTACATGAGTCTAACACCTTTACTGAAAAGGTGTGTCAAGTAAGTAGCGGACCAACTACACTATCTGATAATAACTATCTGGTTTCACTTACGTAATGTCAAACTCATGTCACAACAAGCCGATCCGGCAGTATAAATGGTGGCGGATAATATTGTGTTGTCAGAAAAGAAGCTGTTACAGAACAATGGATTTGACAGGAGAGCTCAGTGACTTCGAACGTGGACTGGTCACTGGATACCACATGAATAACAAATCCATCATTGGCATTTCAACTGTTTTCAATTGCTCAGGTCAATTATCAGTGATGTGATTAAGAAATGTAAACCTGAAGAAACAACGACAGCTGAACTAAGACTAGGCAGAACTCATGTACTAACGGACGGGGATGTCGAGCTTTGGGGAGGAGAGTGGTTTAAAGTTGAATGAAATGAGCAGAAGGAATCACCTGTGAGTTGCGGAGTGCTACAGGTAATCCAAAAAGTACAGTGGCTATGTATAAGAAGTTAAAAAGTTGGAGCTACAATGGTTGAGTAACCCTTATAAGCCACACATTTCCGTACTCAGTGCTAAGTGACGCTAGGAGTGGTGGGAAGGACTGTGGGTGACTAGAAACGAGTTATTTGGAGTGATGAATCATTCTATACCCTGTAGCCATCCTATGTAAGTGTTTGAGTTTGGCGAATGTCTGGAGAACGCTACCCGCCGTTATGTGTAGTACCAAATGGAAATATGAAGGATGTATTGTTGCCGTAAGAGGCTGTTCTTGTGGTTATCTCATGGTGCTCTAGTTGTGCTTAAGATAACGCTGTATGCGTAGTTGCGTGAACACGTTTTACAGCATTGTGGACTGCGTATACCAGAAGAACAGACTGGAGACGATAAGTGTTTGTACGTATCAGCATGGCAGTGTACACTGTTATAAAGCTCCATTGTGAGACGATGGTTTGTGCACTGCGACATTCTTAAACTCAATGGAATACTTTTGGTATGGCTTAGAATGTCGACATCGCTCCAGTCCCAGTGTCCAAAACCAGTACCTTCTACGGTCGCAGGTTCGAATCCTGCCTCGGGCATGGATGTGTGTGATGTCCTTAGGTTAGTTAGGTTTAAGTAGTTTTAAGTTCTAGGGGACTGATGACCACAGATGATGAGTCCCATAGTGCTCAGAGCCATTTAAACCATTTTAAACAACTACCTTCTCTAGTTTCGTCTCTTGAGCGAGAGAGGGCTGCCATTCCTCCACAGACATTCTGACATCTCAATCAAAGTGTCCTCAGCAGAATTCAAGCCGTCGTAAAGGCGATGGATGGACACACTGCATTATAATATCGACAAATATAGTCCTAATACGAGGGTCGGTCAAAAAGTAATGCCTCCCATTTTTTTTCTACTTAAAAAAATTAAGTTAAGTGAAAAATTTGAATTTGGCGCCATTCCTCAAACCTTCTTCTGCAATCCACTGCAGTAGTAACTTTCTGTGTCAACAGGTGGCAGCACAGCAGAAGTTTGTAAGATGGCCGACATCGATGTTCGTTTGAGACAGCGTTGTGTGATTGAATTCTTGAATGCAGAAGGTGAAACGCCCATACGCATTCATGAAAGACTGAAGAAGGTGTATGGTGTTGTGACAGTGGATGTCAGCACTGTTAGACGATGGGTTCGTTGTTGTAAGGAAGCTGAAGGGCAAACACCGTTGACTGACGAAAAGCGGAGCGGCAGGCCGGTGAGTGCAGTGACTCCACACAACATTCAGCAAGTTGATGACATCATTCGTGGTGACCGTTGGGTGACTGCAGATGAAGTGTGTCGCATTATTTCTCTTAGTAAAGGCAGTGTGATCACGATTATTAAACAATTGGGGTACTCAAAAGTATGTGCACAGTGGGTTCCAAGAATGTTAACCGATCAGAATAAAGAGGCAAGGAAAACAATAGCCTCCCAACACTTGCAGCGCTTCCGTTTGGAGGGAGATGAGTTTCTGAAAAAAATTGTGACCGGGGACGAAACATGGGTGCATTTTTTTGAACCCGAATCAAAGAGGCAGTCAGTGGAGTGGCGTCACACAAGCTCGCCGAGGAAGAAAAAATTCAAAACTGTGCGATCGGCAGGGAAAGTTATGGCAACAGTTTTCTGGGATACAGAGGGTGTGATTCTGGTTAATTTTTTGGAGCAGGGATGCACAATAAATTCTGTGCAATACGTCACAACCCTCAAAAAACTTAAAGCACGTCTTCAGCGAGTTCGCCCAACAAAATCAATGGCAAATGTTCTTCTTTTGCATGACAATGCAAGACCACACACCAGTCGTTACACCTCTGACGAGATTGTCAAAATTGGATGGGAAGTTTTGCCTCATCCCCCATACAGCCCTGACCTGGCACCATCAGACTTCCATCTGTTCGGGCCACTAAAAGAAGCTCATCGTGGGATTCATTTTGAAGATGAGGAGGCCGTCAAAACATCCGTGCGTCAATGGCTTAGGAAGCAGAGCTGTGATTTTTACCGTGCTGGGATACATGCCCTTGTTCAAAGATGGACCAAAACTGTAGAGATGGGCGGAGATTACATTGAAAAATGACAAAATGATCCTCTATGTTGTGGTTTTCAACCTATGTAATTGCATTTAAAGTTCCTTACAATTAAACGTGGAAAAAAAATAGGAGGCATTACTTTTTGACTGACCCTCGTAATTTTGATTACACAGTGTATATCTTACGCATATTAAAGGGGTAGCCCGTCAGGTGAACAAGCTTATCAAAGAAACAGTGGTATAATTAGTTTGTCAAAGAATTCGGATGCCTTTCTCGCCATATGTGAGCAGACACAGTCCTGCTGACATTGGAAAATGATTTGCCTGAAGGAAATGTCACTGATGTAACTGTTGTTCTTTAGACTGCCTTCGAGACGTGGCTCTCCATATCGCTCGCTATATCCGGCTCGTGTTTAACAGCTTTTACTCTTAGCAATGCCGGCTGATGCACTACAGACATGGCCGTGCGGTTCTCGGCGCTTCAGTTTGGAACCGCGTGACTGCTACGGTCGCAGGTTCGAATCCTGCCTCGGGCATGGATGTGTGTTATGTCCTTAGGTTAGTTAGGTTTAAGTAGTTCTAAGTTCTAGGGGACTGATGACCACAGATGTTAAGTCCCATAGTGCTCAGAGCCATTTGAATCACTACAGATAGCATAGTATCATGTAACAAATATGGAGTCTTCATTGCAGAGAAAGTCTGAATGTTGACTGAAATCGAATCTTTACTTTTAGGCTCACGGTACGCCACCGATCATTTAGCTACCCAATAGCGTCTAAGACATCAATTGTGTATGGGCAGTGGAATTCGAAGCGACAGCTTTAATCCTGGACCACAGATGATATTGACTGCGAATGAAACCAGAATCTTGGTCAGCTGACTGGAGCACCCACTTCTTGGTGTCTTCTGGAATATTGTTCAGTTTGTCATATTTGTTATTTCAGTATATATTTCCTTATTGCAATGATGAAATCTTCTGTGGGTATTGGTTGCACCGAAAGATATTTCAATAGAAGTAATATTTCGTTACATAGGTAAAGCTGCCTTAAAAACAATAAAATTGCTAACAAATTTTACGAGATAAAGACAGTAGAATTACCAGCTGAAGCTGAGGAGAGAAGTCGCTACCAAAGACATGCTAATGGTCTTCTGTTTGAAAGTATTTTGTGTTTAAATATTACGAATTGAATTGTAAGGCTCATTATATATCCATTTTGTCAAAATTGTTTTTCTTCAGATCTAACACTCGATGATTCAAGAAGAACGTTAATATCTGACTCACTACAACAGTTCTTTCCTATAATCAGCGTTTTAAATGTATTGTAAACCTTGCCTTGATATTGTGTCGGTAGCTGTAATGAATTAAGCAAAAGACAAAAACATAAACTCTTATTTTGTGCATTAACCGGACATTGTAAACTGGAAACAATGTCACCTCTTGAAAAGCATAATATAACATTTGAAACGAGTTGTTGAGGAATCGTCAGAAAACTCAATGGATCCTGCCCAATTCATGTTTTCTCATATAGACCTGATTAAGCAATAATTTAAATGACTGTCAGTTTCAAAAATACAAAAATTAACTAAAGAACTGTAATTTCGTGGCTTGTAAATAGAGACAACTGTTTATATTTCGAACTGTTACGCGTCATCTTGCAACATATAAAACCGATAACCATCGCGTTAATATTAGAAATTGTTAACTGTTACATGTGTAATAGTAATAAAATAAGTGTTCAGTTGTTGAAGCCAATGCTTGATCTCATCTACAAATGGGGGAACTGTGACTGTCGGCCCACTTCACATAGTCTGTAATGACTGAAGATCGGCTTTTTGCCACCCATCACGTGACTTAGATATTGGTTTGTAAACTTAAAACGGCTGTGATAAGAACATTGGTGGTCTATAATATTTATGGTCTAATGTTTCAGTGGTGTAAATTGTGTAAAGCAAAGAGAGTCGGATCGTCATATGAGACTCGTGTACACATTTGCAGTGCTGCATAGTAAGGGAAGGTGACGCTGTACAGCCAGTATCACAGTATCAGAGAAATTTTCAATGAGGGACACATAAGACTACAATTATGCTACTCGATTCAGCCTCGCTAAAATGGTGCAACAAATCGACCCTAAAAAATTTCGAGAAGTCGCAAAGAGTGTCTTGAGGAGTATATTGAAAATAGGAGCCAGTGTTTATAACTGAAATCCAAGGACGCTACAGAACGTTGGAGTTATAGGGATCAACATCTGCCTTTAGGCCACACTTTCGGTACCAATCGTGACCTTCTACACTGACAGAACGCAAGCGCTATGTCCTGTTATGGAAATCAGAGTATTCTGGACTTTTGTGGTGACAAACGCAGCTTACCACAAAACAGTAGAGACAGTAAGGCGCAGCGATTGCAACACAAAAGTTATGTATGTTGCCAATGATGTGGTTTGGCTGAAGTCGTATGACAGTTTAACATTGGTACCCCACATCGTCTTCGAACGAGATGTTTGCACCAGTTTCTCTTTCCTGTTTTTTTAAAAGCACGACCGGTTTCAACCCCAAAGTCCATTATGTAGTGGGATATGTCAGGCGACAAAAGAGGGCGTAGGAGGACCAAGCCATTGCAATCTCAGTCACACACACCTAGTTTCGTTTCATTCCCTCCGCTCCTTTATGGTCAAGCAACTTCCATAGACGGTAGTATAGGAAAGGTGTGATCATAAAATTTGCCACTGTATACTTCTTTAAAATTCTTTTCTTTCAGCACTGGCTCCATTTTTCCGACAGAGCGAGGTGGCGCATTGGTTAACAGACTGACTCACATTCGGGAGAACGGCGGTTCAAATCCACGCCAGGTTTTCCATGATTTCCCTAAATCGCTTGTGGCAATTGCCGGGATGATTACGTAGAAAAGGGCACGGCCGATTCCGTTACCCACATTTTCATAATCTGACGTTCTGCTTTGTTTCTAATGACCTCGCTGTGGACAGGAGGTTAAACTGTAATCCTCGTTCCTGCCTTCATATTTACACGAATCAAAACTGATTATTTGTGCCCTCTTCTGGGAAGATAACCACACACTGGCAGATTACTTCTACTGAATTCACGTCCTTCGTAAGACATCTGTAGAATACCGATAACCATCCATCCATTTGGTCTACTCAACCATGCGTGCACACACAAACGCACACACACGAGTGGTAAAACATGATGTGTTAGTAACGGTCACCGCTTTTTAAAAAATGTTAAAAGTAACACTTTTGTGATTATTACTATTATTTTATTGTTTGCGATTGTCCGTTATTGCGTCTCATCCCGCTCTACTATTACGCTGAATGATTTCGTATGCCGTTTGTTGACGTAAGAGGCCCAACCTCGTAAAAATTAGGCCTACTGAGCGATACCGTATACTCGGAAAATACCTGCTATTGTATCTTCATTAAACAAGAAATTGAAATCCAGTTGCTTAAGTGTCAGGTAAAAGCCTTTGCAAAACGCTCGTATTTCACCATCTCGGGTATTAGGATCCTCCTTCATAGACTTCAAAGTCTCCTGGAGTTCGCCGGCCAGTGTGGCCGAGTGGTTCTAGGCGCTTCAATCTGGAACCGCTCGACCGCTACGGTCGCAGGTTCGAATACTGCCTCGGGCATGGATGTGTGTGATAACCTTAGGTTAGTTATCTTTAAGTAGTTGTAAGTTCTAGGGGACTGATGATCTCAGATGTTAAGTCCCATAGTGTTCAGAGCCGTTTGATTTTTTTCTCTAGAATCAAATGTTCAAATGTGTGAGAAATCTTATGGGACTTAACTGATAAGGTCCTCAGTCCCAAAGCTTACACACTACTTGACCTAAATTATCCTAAGGTCAAACACACACACCCATGCCCGAGGGAGGACTCGAACCTCCGCCGGGACCAGCCGCACAGTTCATAACTGAAGCACCGAAGACCGGTCGACTAATCCCGCGCGGCTTTTTAATCTACTGTTATATAAACATATGGTGTAGGATGCTGAAAGAAACGTTGTCTGATTAATTTATCCAACGCGCTGGATCGTTTAGACAATTTGGAGAAAAAAGGGGCAAACCAGAAATCGTCTGAAGAAACAGACTGTTATAGTGCTAAATTCAGTTTGTGAGCATAGTAATGTACGAAGAGGGCTGATATCTATTTGCTTCTCCAAAGTTCTTCTACCCCATTATTTTGCCCAGTCATGACGACATAGCCATAGTATTTCTGGCTACAAGTTTTCTACACAATCAAGATCACCTATTCAGCCAAACAGATGTTGCGCTACGATAGCAGCACATGGGTTATCACTAACATCGAACAATCAATCTCAGAAATCTCCCACACAGGTCACCAGTGAATAATACACGTGGCACAACAGTTGGAAGTTGTAACTGACTTGAAGCGCAAGAAATGGCGTTTCTTGTATTTAATTCGGAATTTTCGTACGAGTGACCTCACCAGTGGAACAGAAGAGGTCATTCTGTCTATGACTTGAGCTACTTTGAAAAACAGTTCAAGTCTGCAAGTGATATGGCAAACACTCACCCTTCCGTGTCATTAAGTGTAACAGGTCAGTATAATACTTCCGATTATCACTGTCCTCTATTTCATCGTGTGGTCCAACAAGATCTTGTGCAGCGAGAAAACATGTGACATCAGTTAAGCAGCTCACAGTGTGTCTATTTTTCTTCACTCGTTCGTTATGCTTGTGAAATTGAATATCGACGCAGTGTTCAAACAACAGTTGGCCCTTGTCTCCTTACTGATATAATATGATTATAGCAATTTTCGTTACTTACCCTTGAGATACTGAAACTATTCATATCACTTACAACATACTTTGTCCACAGCACGGCCGGCCGCTATGACCGAGCAGCTCTAGGCGCTTCAGTCTTGAAGCGCGCCACCGCTATGGCCGCAGGTTCGAATCCTGCCTCGGTCATGGATGTGCGTGATGTCCTTAAGTTAGTTAGGATTAAGTAGTTCTAAGTTCCAGGGGACTGATGACCTCAGATGTTAAGTCCCACAGTGCTCAGAGCCATTTTCCACAGCACAGCGGAATAAAAGAAACACATGGCCAACAGTAAAATTTTTGTTCACTTTACAGCCGCTTAACAGTTTCTAAAATTAGTACCTAGATTCTTAAAAATGTCTGAAATAGTTTTTAGTTACTGTATTCCAACGTGGAAGATCTAGTGTAGGCCGTTCTTGTTTGATGACGCCACTTTTTCCCTCAAAACTAGGTACCCCAAACAAATGTTTCCACAGTCTTTCCAGCACACTTACAATCTGATATATTTCTATTTTCTGAAGATCCCACTACTTCATCCATACTGCCTCGGCAACCCAATTTCACACTCAAGTAGAAACTACTTGAAAATCATAAATTTGTGCCTTATCTCTAAAAATGTAATGAATAAATAATAATATGTACTAGAACACTGTGAAACACTAAAATATGTACTACGATTTATATCTGAACAATTTCAGCACCGTAGCGCGCAAAAGAATAAGACACATGTCCTTAGGGATTTGCAAGCGCTACACGATTATTAACTGGCTTTAACAGTTGCATAGTCCTCCTCCTCTGTCACTAGTGGAAGTGAGTAATGGGATAGATCATGCAATGGGATGAACGTGAACCGTTAAACGCTGTTGTTCGGAAGTTACAGGAGTGTAGCGGGTAGCTGAGCGGCCCTCGTGGCATTCCAAACTGGCGACTGTCACACTGACAGCAGACAGCAGTTAATGCCTTAAATGTCCCCCACACCCTACCCACCCACTTCTAACAGTGCGTTTTACAAGGATGAAGTACGCCCTCGGCAGAAACCATAGAAAAAATCTGTACCAAGAATGCTCAAATGTTAAAAGAATTCGTGTTATCTGTAAGTCTAATCTGCGATTATACACTCCTGGAAATTGAAATAAGAACACCGTGAATTCATTGTCCCGGGAAGGGGAAACTTTATTGACATGGGAGTCGTCCGAGGAGGTGAAGCCCAACACGCTGGAAAGGCGTTTCGGCTGGTGGAATTAGTATGAATAGGGCAAGTGGTTTCTGAGGAGCTGCCCTTCTCCTCTGGCACTTTGGACAGTGCGACACATAGTGACGGGCACTCCTAAATAAACCTGGCCATAAAAATCTCTTGCGGATCCTATCGTATGTCTTAATAAATCATAAATTTCCGGCCTCAGGTGTGTCATGGAATTTCTGTAGAACATCTAAGCGCATGTGTGTAGGAATCAAGGATCAAAGTTATTCTTGTAATGTAATCAATTAACTACCTTAAATTGTCCTTTCACGTCCTGTGACTGATTTAAGGCAAGCAAAATTTGAGATATCTTGGTGTCCTTCTTCTGCTCAGCAGAGAGATCCTGCAGTGCATCGAGACAGTCGCTATCTTCATCAAAGTCTTGTACAGGGTTTTTTGAGGGACAGTCGGCATCTTGCTGTTTTCTTCCACTGTTGTACACAATGATAATGTCCTACTCTTGAAAACGTAGTGACCACCTGGCGAGTCGTCCTGTTTTATCCTTAAGACCTGTCATCCAACATAGTGATTGATGGTCTGTAACAACTGTGAATAGCCTTCCATAGCGGTGCTGTCGAAATTTGCATATGACCCAGATCACGGCAAGACATGGTCTTTCTGTAGTTGAGTAGTTTCTCTCGGCTTTTGTAAGTGTCCTAGAAGCATAGGCTATAACGTTCTCTTTTCCATACGAAATTTGCACCAGAACAGCACCACAACATACCCCCTGGCATCTGTGTATAGTTCTGTAGGTGGTCTCTCATACAGACCAAGCACAGGGTCAGTCGTCAGAGCTTTTCGCAGCACTTGGAAAGAATCTTGTTGAGCACCACCCCAGATAAATGTAGCATCTGCTTTTAACAAAACTTGGAGTGGCCTGGCTTTGATACAAAAGTCTTTGATAAAACGACGGTAATAAGAACATAATCCGAGGAAGCTTCTCACATCTCTAATACTTTTAGAAATAGGAAATTCCATTATAGATTCACCTTTCCTGGGTCTGATCACACACCTTCGTTTGACCCAAGGTGTCCAAGTATCTTGATTCTTTTGCTCCAAAGAGATACTTCCTTGGATTAAGTTTCAGTCCACCTTGTTGGAGACACTTAAGAACAGCCTTCAGTCTTTTTATATGTTCATCAAATGTCTCTTAGAACACTTTGATGTCATCTAAATAAGAAAGACACGTCGTCCACTTCAGGTGACTTAGAAGATTATCCATCATCCGTTCAAAAGTTGCTGGTGCATTACACAAGTCAAACGGCATTACCTTAAAAACATACAGGCCCTCAGGGGCGATGAATGCAGTTTTCTCACAATCATCCTCATCTACTTCAATTTACCAGTATCCCGAGTACATGTCCATGGTTGAGAAAAACTTAGCCCCCATTAGACAATCTAGTTTATCGTCAACTCGTGAAAGGGGGTAAACGTCCTTTTTGGTTATCTTATTAAGCTTCCTGTAATCAACACAGAAGCGCTCTGCGAAGGCTCAATGATGCCATTCTTCATCATTTTCTTTACCTCGTCACGAATCATTCAACGTTCCGTTGCTGACACATGGTGTGCTCTCTAGCATATCAGCTGATGCTCTCCAGTGCTAATCTGGTGCTTCACCGTAGATTTGTCTAATTAGCTCTTCACCAGTGGATTGAAGCATTCAGAGAACTGTTGAAGAATGACAAGTATCTTTTTATGTTGTTCCTTAGTGAGATCTGGTGCTAGTCGAGCTGGAAGATCTTGTCTCGTAGTGGTACCGCCAATTTCGCCTACGAACTAGGCATGGGTGGTTTCTTTGACGCTCAATTGTTCCACAATTAACGGCTCAGCCTTTGCTACGCCCATGCGTCTTGGAAGGATCTGCGGTTCTCGGCCACAGATAACTATCCACAATTCACAGAATTCGTTCTTAAACGAGACGACAGAGGCTGGGATGACCAAGTTATTCTTCAGTGGTATGATTCTCTTACATTCCACTACAAGATCCATGGGTTGATGCATGGCATGACACATGACAGTTGCCTTTCTAACGCTGACTGCAGGAATTATCACTTCATCCAGCACACATGGTGTCCACACACTAGGATGCGCATCATCCTTTCCACAGTATCTCATCTCGTCTAGCATAATATTCGAGCGACCACAATCTATAATTGCCTGACAAGCTTCTAAAAAGTCCTATCCGAGAATGACGTCATGACTACACTCTTGTAATACGATGAATTCTAAGGGATGTTTATGGCCACTTATAACCACACGAATGACACATCTTCCTGTACTCTATACATATTTCCCATTAGCCACCTTCAGCAGAGACGTTTTGCTGTCGACGAATACGGTTTTCTGCAACTGGAGACGGTGTTTATCCGAAATGATTGAATATGATCTCCAGAGTCCACAAGAGCTTGGGCTGTTCGGCTATCAATTAGGATATCGACGTAGTTTACAATCATTTTTGTAGTGATCGACGGGGGAGAATTTTTCTCTTCGGTGGCCTCACCTCCCAGGAAGGCCGCCCCTTTAGTTTTCACGTTGCGGCGGCTAGGTGATCGACTGCAGTTTCTAAACGGTGATGGAGACCTAGGTCAGGGTGTTAGGGAGAGTCCTCTACAGCGGCCAGCTTGCGCCGATGGTGACCTACGTCGTCTTGCACCCACATCTTCTTGTTCATCTTCGTCGTCCCGGAGTTGGCGTCGCCGAAGTTCTGTCTCCTGTCTTCTGGCGCCGGCGTCATCAACCTCAGCCTTTCGCGACAATAGCGCACCACATGTCTCGGTCGTCCACAGTGGAAACGTATTGGTTGGTTATCCTGGGTTCTCCAGACGTCAGTCTTCCTTGATGCCGAAACAGGTTCCTCATGGGGAATTTCAGGAACGTAGCATCGCCTGGGTCTCAATTTCTTCACCGTTTTAAAGGGAAATGAAGGACGAGAGATTAGGTTCAATGTCTGTTCCACTTCCTCCCTTATGACCTCTTGAAGCGTCTGGGTTTTTTCTTGCTATGCAATACAAGTGCCTTCTGAACTTCCTCTCTCAATATCTGACGAAGAACACTTGTGAAATCAGTTGCTTCCTCCATCACAGACATCGATACGACGTTTGGAAGCCGTTCAAACTTCTTGCGTGTAATTCATTTTTGATGCATTGTCTCGATAAACTGGTACCATTTTAAGTCGTCTGCTGTCGAAACCTCCTTCAGGATTAGGGCTTTATACATGTACTCAGCAACACCCTTCATGAGATGTCCAACCTTACCATCCTCCTTCATTCTAGGATCCACTATTTTACACAACTCCACGACGTCTTGAATGTAAGATGCCGTAGTTTCTCCTGGACGCTGTGCCCTGCACTTTAATTTATCTTCAGCCTTGCACTTCTGTCGTTGTGTGTCGCCGAAATACTTGGGCAGTTCCACCTGGAATACTTTTCAGCTTGTGAACTTCTCCTCGTTGTTATCATGCCATTGCTTGGAATTGCCCTCCAAGTACAAAAATACGTTAGCCAAACACATGGTTTCATCCCATTTGTTAAATTTGGCTATACTCTCATATATCTTCAGCCACTTGTTTGGATATTGGCCATCATCACCAGATAACCTGGAACGATGTCTAATTTGCTGGCACACAGTTGCTGTCATCGTAACGTCCTCTTCTTCTGTCTCCAATAGACTGCGTTCTGTTGAATATGGCTAGAACTCGGGTTTCTCGCCACGTAAACGGCGGCTCTGTCGTGGCCTGATGGGAGTCACGGTGTCGTCGATAATGTGCGGTATTAAAAGTTCCAATACCCACGACCTCCACCAGAATAATGTCACGTAGAAGAAGGTGTAATTAGATGAATAACGAACACTAGCTTAACTTAACTTGCATACACAAGAGCCCGGAGCGAACTGCCTCCGGCCAGAGCACATGTTGAATCGTTCGACCTATAATTGTGTTTCTCCGTTTACCAATTATGATAGTAATTATTGGTGCACTAATGAAGTACTGTTTAATATACGCGTACATTACATGACATCACACACAGGGTTTGAAATAACGGGCAATGTATGTTTTGCCGTGATGGTATAGTCTTTCTCCAAAACTTGTGATTTTTGTGGCCTTATGTAGAAACGAGAAGAATGCCTCAATGCGTTCTGCCAAAACATCTCTATGCGTAATAATTATAACAACAGTGCACCGCGCTCCCTCACTTTCAAAAGTTGTGACATCTGTTACTTTTTGTTACCAAAGTTACGTTCACAGCAATCATAGTTTTGAGGTGATTGTTTTATTGAGTTTTTTTGGAACCCTTCGTTTGTAAACAGCTTCTGTTATTTATATGATAGGTAACTAAGACATAGCAAATAGTGAGGGATTCCAGACCGAGCAGTAGTAGCAAACCAAGACGAGATACTTTTTTTCAAAATGAACTAATGTTTATAGGCTGAGCTCTAAACTGCAACGTGGTGCGTTCACGCTAACGATTTAATTACTATATAGAGAAATAATGTATAACCTTAAAAACTCTCTAGGACGCAGAAAATTTGTGACAGTTTATTTCTTATACATCTGCATCTACATCTACATGACTACTCTGCAATTCACATTTAAGTGCTTGGCAGAGGGTTCATCGAACCACAATCATACTATCTCTCTACTATTCCACTCCCGAACAGCGAGCGGGAAAAACGAACACCTAAACCTTTCTGTTCGAGATCTGATTTCTCGTATTTTGTTTTGATGATCATTCCTACCTATGTAGCTTGGGGCCAACAAAATATTTACGCATTCGGAAGAGAAAGTTGGTGACTGAAATTTCGTAAAAAGGTCTCGCCGCGACGAAAAACGTCTATGCTGTAATGACTTCCATCCCAACTCGTGTATCATATCTGCCACACTCTCTCCCCTATAACGTGATAATACAAAACGAGCTGCCCTTTTTTGCACCCTTTCGATGTCCTCCGTCAATCCCACCTGGTAAGGATCCCACACCGCGCAGCAATATTCTAACAGAGGACGGACGAGTGTAGTGTAAGCTGTCTCTTTAGTGGACTTGTTGCATCTTCTAAGTGTCCTGCCAATGAAACGCAACCTTTGGCTCGCCTTCCCGACCATATTATCTATGTGTTCCTTCCAACTGAAGTTGTTCGTAATTTTAACACCCAGGTACTTAGTTGAATTGATAGCCTTGAAACTGTACTATTTATCGAGTAACCGAATTCCAACGGATTTCTTTTGGAACTCATGTGGATCATCTCACACTTTTCGTTATTTAGCGTCAACTGCCACCTGCCACACCATACAGCAATCTTTTCTAAATCGCTTTGCAACTGATACTGGTCTTCGGATGACCTTACTAGACGGTAAATTACAGCATCATCTGCGAACAATCTAAGAGAACTGCTCAGATTGTCACCCAGGTCATTTATATAGATCAGGAACAGCAGAGGTCCCAGGACGCTTCCCTGGGGAACACCTGATAACACTTCAGTTTTACTCGATAATTTGCCGTCTATTACTACGAACTGCGACCTTCCTGACAGGAAATCACGAAAAAGGTATTACTTTCATGAAAATCGATTAAATTTTTAAATCTTTCCATGAAAACGGGGTTTTAGTATCTGTTTGATAGAGGATTCAGCAACTATATCGATAGTTTTAATAATATACGTAGGAAGTCGTAGTATATTACTACCTTCCTACTCTAGAAATCTGGGATACTTTGCGTCATTCTTGAAGCCTCTGTCAGCTCAATTTCTGCAGCAGCACTACAGCCCACAAGTATGTAGCGAGAGAATTCAGCAGCTGTATCGATGCTTTTAAAATAATTGTGTATCGTTTATCTCCCAAGCAAATTAAGGCGAATGTGAACGATATATAATTCAGACACTAAGGAATTACAGACACAAACTGGGGGTGGGAATATGTTATACCAGTGTGGGAAGTTTACAATTTGTGCCGGACCGCGACTCGAACCCATGTCTTCTGCTAACTACGCAGATGCTCTGACCACTTTCCTTTTTTCCACTCGATTTTTGATTATAAAGGAACCTAGACAAAAAAGGTCTATTTTGCTGCCGTCACTTTGAGCCTTGAAAATGTATCTGCGCCATTAAAGGCGTTGGCTCCTTACTACGCCTATCCCAGTATTTCTACCTAAACTAAGAAAGGGGAAAGGAAAGGGGGGCCTAGCGACGCGCGATCGCAGGACATGACATAAAGGGATGTCGTCGTAAGTGGCGCTGCCGAAAGACGAGTAAAGACATTCATGTCGCTATTTGACAAGATCAGAGGGAGGTAATCACTGATGTGTGGACCCGCGTGTGGATTACCGAGCAGGTCAGCGCCGTGGTTAGCAAATGGACTCGGGAGGACGACGGTTCAAACACGCGTCCAGCTATCCTGATCTAGGCTTTCCCTGACTTAACCTAAATCGCTTCAGGCAAACGCCAGGATAGTTCCTACGAAAGGACACGGTAGCTTTCATTCTCAATTCTTTCCTAATCCGAGCTCGTATTCCGTCTTTAATGATCTCGTTGTAGCCGGGACAGTAAATACAAATCTCCTCCTCCTCTTGCTGCGTGGGGTAGCCATGCTATCTCAAGTGCCTCGCCACGGTTCGCGCGGCTCCTCCCATCGGAGGTTCGAATACCCCCGTGGGCATGGGTGTCCTTAGCGTAAGTTAGTTTAAGTTAGTTTAAGTAGTGTGTAAGCCTAGGGACCGATGACCTCAGCAGTTTGGTCCCATATGTCCTTACCGCAATTTCCAATTTTCTCCTCCACCTCTTTCTTCCTTCTCCTCCTGTGGGGCTTGTCAATAGCGACAATGTGGCCTTCTAGAAAGATGACGGGGACCCTCACCATGTAGACATCAGTTCCCGGCAGATAACAGTATACGTGGGCGCTAAGAGACGTCGGAAAGCACAATAAAATTGGAGGGGGATGCCGTCAGAAACAGGTGACTTGTTAGCAGCTCCTTCTAGAATAGCATCGAGGACTTCTGTGATTGGGGCCTCCATTTCCATTGCCTCGTCCTCCGGTATTGAGGTGAATTCGAGCCGCGAGACTTTTTCAATACCAGCCGCTGAATGAGGATGGTAAGCAGCTGCAGCAGCAAGTCGTATAACCCTAGCTTATTTATTTGTTAGATAGTTTAATTAATTTCTTTGCGTGTTTTTGGGTACTTGCATTGTTTAATTCATATATTTCGGGCGTATTATAGTATTTGACAGTTGTAGCATCGCGCTTTAGTGTTTACTTCGTAGATTCTTATTTAAATTGCGTGTGAGTTTCGTATAGGAGGTGCAATTTCGAGTTTTAGTTATTGTAATCGAAAATTCAGCAGATTGTAGCGCAGTCGTTAGGCATTTGTGCAGGTTAGTTGATACATTCTTTGCGTGTTTCGCTTGCGTTATCTAGGCACGGACTCGTGTTTCAGTATCTGTTGTTCAACATCGATTAGAATGGACAGGGACTGCGATTGCTATGTTCGGATGAGGGCTGACTTGGCATCCCTTCGCTCACAGCTGCAATCGGCGCTGACTTCGGTCCCGCAGCTTGAGGCTGTTGCCAATGGGCACCACTGTGGGGAGCCGGACTCGGGTATCACGGGGATGTCAACCTCGTCCCATCTGTCCCCAGATCGGTCTGCCGCTGTGGTTGCATCGGTTGCTGCCCGCAGTGGGGCTGAGCCCTCGCCTGTAGTTGATTGGGAGGTCGTTCCAAGGCGTGGCAGGCAGCGAAAGGCGTCCCCGGAGGCTGATCAGAAAGCCTCCCCGGTGCGTCTGACAAACCGGTTTCAGGCACTGTCTCCGGCTGAGCCAGATGCAGCTGCCTGCCCTGTTTCAGAGGATCATTCTCAGCCTTCAAGATAGGGGCAATCGCAGAGGGTGGGCTTACTGGTAGTTGGGAGCTCCAATGTTAGGCGCGTAATGGGGCCCCATAGGGATACGGCGGCTATGGAGGGGAAGAAATCCAGTGTACACTCCGTGTGCATTCCGGGAGGAGTCATTCCTGATGTGGAAAGGGTCCTTCCAGATGCCATGAAGAGCACAGGGTGCAGCCAGCTGCAGGTGGTGGCACATGTCGGCACTAATGACGTGTGTCGCTTTGGATCTGAGGAAATTCTCTCTGGATTCCAGCGGCTATCTGATTTAGTGAAGGCTGCCGGTCTTGCTTACGAGATGAAGGCAGAGCTCACCATCTGCAGCATCGTTGACAGAACCGACTGCGGACCTTTGGTGCAGAGCCGGGTGGAGGGTCTGAATCAGAGGCTCAGACGGTTTTGCGACCGTATTGGCTGCAGATTCCTTGATTTGCGCCATGGGGTGGTGGGGTTTCGGGTTCCGCTGAATAGGTCAGGAGTTCACTACACTCAGCTGGCGGCTACACTGGTAGCGGAGGCTGTGTGGCGTGAACGGGGCGGTTTTTTAGGTTAGAAGGCCTCGGGAAAGTGCGGGATGGGCTGCAATGTCAAAGGGTGCTTGGCAATTACAGGACGTGCTTGGATCAAGAAACAGTCGGAATTATAGTTGTAAATTGTTGTAGTTGCGCTGGAAAAGTCCCTGAGCTTCAAGCGCTAATAGAAAGCACAGAAGCTGATATAGTTATAGGTACAGAAATCTGGCTAAAGCCTGAAATAAGTTCTGCAGAAATTTTTACGAAGTCTCAGACGGTGTTCAGGAAAGATAGATTAGGCAGAATTGGTGGTGGAGTGTTTGTGCCTGTCAGTAGTGGTTTATCTTGTAGTGAAGTCGAAGTAGGTACTCCGTGCGAATTGGTATGGGTAGAGGTTATACTTAACAGCCGAATTAAGTTAATAATTGGCTCCTTCTACCGACCCCCAGACTCCGATGATACAGTTGCGGAACAGTTCAGAGAAAGTTTGAGTCTCGTAACAAATAAATACCCCACTCATACGGTTATAGTTGGTGGGGACTTCAACCTACCCTCGGTATGTTGGCAAAAATACTTGTTCAAAACCGGTGGTAGGCAGAAAACGTCTTCCGAGATTGTCCTAAATGCATTCTCCGAAAATTATTTTGAGCAGTTAGTCCACGAAAACACGCGAATTGTAAATGGTTGCGAAAACACACTTGACCTCTTAGCCACAAACAATCCAGAGCTGATAGAGAGCATCATGACTGATACAGGGATCAGTGATCACAAGGTCATTGTAGCTAGGCTCAATACCATTTCTTCCAAATCCATCAGAAACAAACGAAAAATAGTTTTATTTAAAAAAGCGGATAAAGTGCCACTAGAAGCCTTCCTAAAAGACAATTTCCATTCCTTCCGAACTGACTATGCGAATGTAGACGAGATGTGGCTCAAATTCAAAGATATAGTAGCAACAGCAATTGAGATATTCATACCTCATAAATTGGTAAGAGATGGAACGGATCCCCCGTGGTACACAAAAAAGGTCCGAACGCTGTTGCAGAGGCAGCGGAAAAAGCATGCGAAGTTCAGAAGAACGCGAAATCCCGAAGATGGTCTAAAATTTACAGACGCGCGAAATTTGGCACGTACTTCGATGCGAGATGCCTTTAATAGGTTCCACAACGAAACATTGTCTCGAAATCTGGTAGAAAATCCGAAGAAATTCTAGTCGTATGTAAAGTACACAAGCGGCAAGACGCAGTCAATACCTTCGCTGCGCAGTGCCGATGGTACTGTTATCGACGACTGTACCGCTAAAGCGGAGTTATTGAACGCAGTTTTCCGAAATTCCTTCACCAGGGAAGACGAATGGAATATTCCAGAATTTGAAACACGAACATCTGCTAGCATGAGTCTCTTAGAAGTAGATACCTTAGGGGTTGCGAAGCAACTCAAATCGCTTGATACGGGCAAGTCTTCAGGTCCAGATAGTATACCGATTAGGTTCCTTTCAGATTACGCTGATACTATAGCTCCCTACTTAGCACTCATATACAACCGCTCGCTCACCGATAGATCTGTACCTACAGATTGAAAAATTGCGCAGGTCTCACCAGTGTTCAAGAAGGGTAGTAGGAGTAATCCATTTAACTACAGACCTATATCATTGACGTCGGTTTGCAGTGGGGTTTTGGAGCATATACTGTATTCAAACATTATGAATCACCTCGAAGGGTACGATCTATTGACACGTAATCAGCATGGCTTCAGAAAACATCGCTCTTGTGCAACGCAGCTCTTTATTCGCACGAAGTAATGGCCGCTATCGACAGGGGATCTCAAGTTGATTCCGTATTTCTAGATTTCCGGAAAGCTTTTGACACTGTTCCTCACAAGCGACTTCTAATCAAGCTGCGGAGCTATGGGGTATCGTCTCAGTTGTGCGACTGGATTCGTGATTTCCTGTCAGGAAGGTCGCAGTTCGTAGTAATAGACGGCAAATCATCGAGTAAAACTGAAGTGATATCAGGTGTTCCCCAGGGAAGCGTCCTGGGACCTATACTGTTCCTGATCTATATAAATGACCTGGGTGACAACCTGAGCAGTTCTCTTAGACTGTTCGCAGATGATGCTGTAATTTACCGTCTAGTAAGGTCATCCGAAGACCAGTATCAGTTGCAAAGCGATTTAGAAAAGATTGCTGTATGGTGTGGCAGGTGGCAGTTGACGCTAAATAACGAAAAGTGTGAGATGATCCACATGAGTTCCAAAAGAAATCCGTTGGAATTCGATTACTCGATAAATAGTACAATTCTCAAGGCTGTCAATTCAACTAAGTACCTGGGTGTTAAAATCACGAACAACTTCAGTTGGAAGGACCACATAGATAATATTGTCGGGAAGGCGAGCCAAAGGTTGCGTTTCATTGGCAGGACACTTAGAAGATGCAACAAGTCCACTAAAGAGACAGCTTACACTACACTCGTTCGTCCTCTGTTAGAATATTGCTGCGCGGTGTGGGATCCTTACCAGGTGGGATTGACGGAGGACATCGAAAGGGTGCAAAAAAGGGCAGCTCGTTTTGTATTATCACGTTATAGGGGAGAGAGTGTGGCAAATATGATACACGAGTTGGGATGGAAGTCATTACAGCATAGACCTTTTTACGAAATTTCAGTCACCAACTTTCTCTTCCGAATGCGAAAATATTTTGTTGAGCCCAATCTACATAGGTAGGAATGATCATCAAAATAAAATAAGAGAAATCAGAGCTCGAACAGAAAGGTTTAGGTGTTCGTTTTTCCCGCTCGCTGTTCGGGAGTGGAATAGTGGAGAGTTAGTATGATTGTGGTTCGATGAACCCTCTGCCAAGCACTTAAATGTGAATTGCAGAGTAGTCATGTAGATGTAGATGTAGATGTAGATAGTATAATGGATGCAGAAGGTGCGTCCAGTACTGCATTGGCTGGCATGTTGCCGGCCTTCTTCGTCAGTGATGGTGTGAATCAGGGACGAGTGCCATTGTCACTTGTCGGCTAGAAGATGGTACACCGACGGAGCTTCTAAAGCCACACGGTGCAGGCTCGCACCGGCGTTCCTTCAAGGTGGCGGCGCGTGTGGGCTGTGATACGTGCTTTGGCTCGGTCTGCAATCGTAGAGCAGTCCCTCAATACTCGGTTGTAAAATTCCAAGGATTGCCTCCTCCAAGCTGCCACGTCTTTGCCATACACCATCCTAGGCAGCCAAAGGCAGGTTTTGTGCGTGACAGCTACCACGATAACGTAGACAGGGAAACGCCACGGCGGCGGCGACATGAATCCCAGTCACCTTGATAAGCTGACGACTGTCGGGAGACTCCAGTAGAGCCACAATCAGCTTCCAAGCCCCCCTCCCATGCCACACCCTCTAGCGATCGAGGGTGACGGTGCACACTACGCTAAATGGTCGGAAAAAGCGACAGTCCAAATTTCCTCCCGTCGTGTTCCTACCACCAGCGAGCGCTGAATATAAAAGCGATCTTGGCGACTGGAGGAAAATGCGGCGTAATGCGTGAAACGGGGTTGATCACCATGAATGTGTCTCAAGCGTCCCTAAGATATAGACGGTCGATAACTGTGGCAAGTTCTGCGTAAGGTGAATTATCTGGCAACTGTTTCTTTGGGGCTGAGAGTGGAATTAAAATCACCATCCAACACCACTGCATTTTGCCACCCTACGAAAAGAGGTAGGACTGCCCTCAAAAAGAAGGCAGAGCGTTTCCTTGGCCTTTCTGATCCTGAATGAGTGCAGACGTTAATAATTCGGACGCTGAAGAGTGTGAGAGCCATGCCCCTGGCTTCCGGAAGATGTTCGACGTCGCCGACAGGTAACCCTTCACGGATGAGGACTGCCAAACCGCTACGGGTATTCAGCGCTCCGACGTGTAGAGGATGAAAGAGATACAATCAGATGGGCTAAAAAAACTATCAACATGTATTTCTTGTAAGAAGGCCACGTCTATGTCCGCCACTCCAAGTGTATTGTGGAGCATTGTCATTTTATGTGGCACACGGATATTGTTGACATTAATTGTAGCTAGGATATGTCTGTTCCGGCGCTCCTGCTGTCGAGACATGGGATTCACCACTGGCATCCCTCGGGGACCAGCCGTGGCATTGACTGCGATGAGGTAGCAGAGTGTGAAGGGGGGGGGGGGGAGGAGACACAACTGGTGGAACGCCCACGACCACAGTTTTCATAGCACAACTGAAAGAAAATCGGCCCTCGCTCACTATTTTTAACAAATTAACCTGGTTTCGACATTGCTAGGAGCGTCCTCCTCAGAATTTAAAACAAAGAATGGTCTATATTCTATAACATGGTCACAGAATTATGACTTAAAAAGTATGATAGAGTATAAGTACGGAATCGTCATGGAAGACTGACAGTACTTTCACAACCTGCACCACGCAAGCAACGAGCAGCCCTTAGTGGCTCGCCATCACAGTTTTCCGTATCTTAAATATCTTTGTGACTAATGCCCTTTTGGCATATTTATTATTTCATAAATGACATATAAGTATGGCCAGTCTTTCACGACGATTCCGTACTTATACTCTATCATAAACTTTTAGTCATAATTCTGTGAACATGTTATAGAATATAGACCATTCTTTGTTTTAAATTCTGAGGAAGACACTCCTAGCAGTGTCGAAACCAGGTTAATTTGTTAAAAATAGTGACCCAGAGCTGATTTTCTTTCAATAGTAACTATTCAAGGTTTCTGAACGTGCAGCCATGTACAAGATTTTGGTATTGATAGCACTTTCAGATTCCTCCTCTATGTAGTCCGCCAAGAAACAGAAGCACGTCAGTGTGTTGTCCAGGAGTAGAATGATCGGATTCCCACTGCTTGTCAGCGTCTTCCAGGGACGGCTTGTTAACAATGGGCGCAGGCGGCAGACGCAAGGCGGCAGCGGAGGCACGCTCATCAGCGGCCTTTCGAGATCGATGCGTCGCCCGACGCCGCGTCCCCATTCAGTCCGGCTATTCGGAGGAGACAATCTTCAGATGGCGTACGACTACGTTTCTTGCGCTACCTTGTTCACTTCTGTTACCCAACATGTTGATCCGTATCGGAGTCGGATCGGCCGTCATCCTAGCATAGGTGGGTACGATGACCGAATCGATGTCCATGGCTACTGCAACATCGTTTCTCTGGTTCTGATGAGTGTTGGAGGGCGTTATTTCCGCCAAAGGGGATGGAGAGGAAATCAAAAGATTCGCCGCCCCGTCAGTGTCCTGTAACGATGGCAGATACGAAGTAGTGCTGGCTGGTATATCCGACATCTTCGTAACAGCTGCGTAGGCGACAAGGAGCACTGTACGGGCCATGGTGGTGCGATATCTTCAACTGGCGTCTGAATAAGGTGTCCGACCAGACATGGCTCTCCTTGCCACATCCTGTCAAGTTTCGCAGCTGACCATCAAACATGACGATTCTGATGCACCCAGTTTATGACGTGTTGGTCTCGAAAGTGTGCCACTTTTGTGCGATATGGCTGACGGCATTCCTATACTTTCGGAAAGGAGATACGAGCACATCTTGCGGTACCACAAAATGAAGTTGGAAAACACGCTGAGGGCGTAGGTCGAACCCTGCGTGATCATCCGAAACAGCTCCGACACGACCATCAGGGTGTTTAATTTCAGTCTCTGGGTGAAAGGTCGCACTACGTCGGTGCAAATTTCTTCGGTCCGCAGTTTGATGTACTTGACGCTGCTCGTGATGGGGAAGTGAATTCCGACAACATCTTGAGTCCGAGTTGTAGTTTCTTCACATATGAACCGTTCCGCTCCATGAGCTCGAGGTTGTGCATGCTAAGCTTGAAAGGTGATCTTTAGAGTCGCCGAGTGGGAGATTATTCTATTGCAAGTCAGAAGGGGGATGAATATGGCGACTTAGCATTGCCCGCTGGTAGTAACACTCTGGTTCCCGTCAGATCACTTCAGTGCGGTTGGGCTTGGCTAGAACTTGGATGGGGCTCCGTGCTGGTCTGCCAAAGGCTTTTGATGAGCAGGGAGCCCTCCACCTTTGTGAGACCAGTTGAGGACCTACTTCATGGAGAAGAAGCAGCTCCGGTCATAAAAACTGACAACGGCTGGGAAAGCGGTGTGCTGACCACATGCATCCAGTGACGCCTATCGGCTGAGAATGACACGGTGACGGGCCGGTAATGTTGGGCCCTACTAGGCCTGCTGAGACGGGCGTGCTAACAACAACATTCCCTCAGAACGCTGCTCGGAGAGCCAAGGACGGCCGCCTCAGGTCATGTCTATGAGCTGACTGCTCAGTGGCACGGGGTAGCCGCATGGTCGGGGGCAACTTGTCACGGCTTCCCCCACCGAAGGTTCGAGTCCTCCCTCGGGCATGGGTGTGTTTGTTGTCCATAGCGTAAGTTACTTTAAGTTAGATTAAGTAGTGTGTAGGCTTAGCGACCATGACCTCAGCAGTTTGGTCCCATAAGACCTTACCACAAATTTCCAAATTTCCGACTGAGTACGTTCACACACACACACACACACACACACACACACACACACACACACACACACACTCTCTCTCTCTCTCACACACAAATTGTTTCACCCAGGAGGCTATATGTGTTGGCCAGTTCCACGTGTGACTCACTGAAATTTAGTAGGGGAGTATTACATTCTTTCATGTTTTGAAATGAACGATTTTACACTTACGACTACTTAATGCAAGTTTTGAGTCTTTGCAACACTTTCAAGTCTTATCAAGATCTAACTGAACTTATCTGCAGTTCTCTTCAGACGGTACTTCGTTTTAGGTAACTACATCTTAAACAAACGCAAAATCGCCGAGCGGGGTAGCCGAGCCGTCTCAGTTGCCTTCCCACGGTCCGCGCGGCTACCCCCGTTGGAGGTTCGAGACCTCCCTCGGGAGTGTGTGTTATCCTTAGCGTAAGATAGTTAGGTTAAGTAGTATGTAAGCTTAGCGACCGATGACTTCAGTAGTTCGTTCCCGTAAGACCTTACCACAAATTTAAAAATTTAAACGCTAAATCTCCAAAATTGGGGATATTTTACAGAAAGTCGAAATTTAGTACGGCCTTCAATGCGATATGATTACAACAGTTTCCACAACGGAACTTTGTCTCGAAACCTGGCAGAAAATCCAAACAGATTCTGATCGTATGTGAAGTTTGTTAGCGGCAAGACACAGTCAACGCCTTCTGTGCCCGATAGCAATGGAGATACTACCGAAGACAGTGCTCCCAAAGCAGAGTTACTAAACATGGCCCTCCGAATTGCCTTCACAAAGGAAGACAAAGTAAATATTCCAGAATTCGAATCAAGAACAGCAGCCAACATGAGCAACGTAGAAGTAGATATCCTCGGAGTAGCGAAGCAACTTGAATCACTTAATAGAAGCAAGTCTTCAGGTTCAGACTCTATACCAATTAGGTTCCTTTTAGAGTATGCTGATACAATAGCTCCATGCTTAACAATCATATACAATCGTTCGCTCGACGAAATATCCATACCGAAAGATTGGAAAGCGGCACAGGTCACACCAATATTCAAGAAACGTAGTAGGAGTAATCCACTAAATTACAGGCCCATATCATTAACGTCGACATGCAGCAAGATCTTGGAACATATATTGTGTTCGAACATTATGAATTACCTCAAAGAAAAGGATCTATTGACAGACAGTCAACACGGATACAGAAAACATCGTTATCGTGAAACACAACTAGCTCTTTACTCGCACGAAGTACTGAGTGCTGCCGACAGGAGATTTCAACTTGATTCCGTGTTTCTGTACTCCCGAAGGCGTTTGAGACTGTACAACACAAGCGGCTTGTATTGAAATTGCGTTCCTACGAAAAATCGTCTCATTTATGTGACTGGATATGTGATTTCCTGTCAAAGAGGTCACAGTTCGTAGTAACTGACGGAAAGTAATAGAGTAAAACAGAAGTTATTTCTGGCGTCCCAATGTAGTGCTATAGACCCTTTGCTCTGTCTTATCTACATAAACGATTTGGGAGACAATCTGAGCAGTCGTCTTAGGTTGTTTGCAGATGATGCTTCCTTTTATCGAATATTAAAGTCATCAGAAGATCAAATCAAATTGCAAAATTATTTCGAAAATATATATATGTGTGGTGAGAAAGTTGCAAATTTATCGTAAATAACGAAAAGTGCGAGGTCATCCACATGAATGCTAAAAGGAATTCGTTAAACTTGTGTTACACGATAAATCAGTCAAATCTAAAGGCCGTAAATTCAACTAAATACCTAGGAATTGGAAGGAATATATAGGAAATGTTGTGAGGAAGGCTAACCAAAGACTGCGTTTTATTGGCAGCACACTTAGGAAATGTAACAGATCTACTAAGGAGACTGTCTACACTACGCTTGTCCGTCGTCTTTTAGAATACCGCTGCGTGGAGTGGGATCCTTACCAGATAGCAATTACGGAGTACATCGAAAACGTTGAAAGATAGCAGCAGGTTTTTTACCATTGCGAAATAGGTGAGTGAGTGTCACTGAAATGGTACCGCATTTGGGATGGACGTCATTAAAACAAAGGCGTTTTTAGTTGCGGAAGAACCTTCTCTGTGAAATTCCATTCACCAACTTTCTCCTCCGGAAGCAAAAATATTGTGTTGACGCCCATCTACATAGGGAGAAACGATCACCATGAAAAAATAAGGGAAATCAGAGCTCGCACGGAAAGATATATGTGTTCGGACTTTCCGCACGCTATACTAGATTGGAATAATAGAGAATTGTGAAGTTGGTTCGATCAAACCTCTGCCAGGCACTTAAATATGGTTTGCAGACTATTGATGTAGATGTAGATCTTCTGCAAAAAGTAGTCAGAGGTTACTGCTAACATTGTCTGCATGGTCATTAATATAGAACACGAACAGGAAGGGGCTGAACACACTTCGCCGGAAAGGATCTGAAGTGACTTCTACATTAGTCGATGACTGTTCATCTAAGGTATTTGCTTCGACGCTGCTAAGAAATCCACAATACATTCTCCAATGGCCCTTGATACCCTAAATAGTAGTACTTTACACAATTTGAGGAGGTGTGGTGATGAGTAAAACGCTTGTCGATAATCAAGACGTACGGCATCTGCCTGACTACCTTGATACATGGCTTTCAGGATGTCATACACAGAAAAGTGCAAGTCGGGCTTCACATTACTGATGTTTTCGGAACCCATTCTAATTGCAACGGATATGTTATTATGTTCGAGATAACATATTACGTTTGAACTCAGAAAATTTTCTATGTCGTCTGCCATAAAAAGTGAAGCACTTAGAAGAAATCGTCGAATGTCAGTGCAACGTTGTACACGTACACACCATCGTCGGTCGGGCATGTAAATGGTAAGCGATGCAATTCAAAGTGACTGGTAGTGCAGTCGCGGGAGTGAATTACTGTTGCTAGTGTTTATTGGTGGTATTAGGAGTAGTATAATATACGAGGAGAGGGAATAGCGTCAGATGTTTAGTGATCACTGTGAAGGACACGGAGATGTCACGTACGTGTGTGAGACAACGTTATCAGCACCTGTTATGGTTTGAGAGGTGCCACATTGTGGGTCTCGATTTGGCTGGTTGGCACAATCTTCCAAGATTTGTGGGACATTAGGCTGTGACAGTGGCCTGATGCTGGACTGCATGGGAACATGAAGACAGGCACGATCATCGTCAAGATTCCGGTCGACTTCATCTGAACACGACGCGGGAAGTTTGCCGTATTGTGAGTCAAGCGCATTGTAACCCCATCACAACTGCACCTGCCACGCCAGAACGAGTACTGAACTCTCTACACCATCCGCCCTATTTCACACAATTGGTCAGAGAGTGTGGCCAAACTAGGAAATTACAATCCCTCGTTTAGGCTGCTGTTTACACCATAACAAAAAAATTTCTGAGTTTGCAGTGGTGTTGTGACCAGGAAGGATGTACTGCTGATGAACAGCGTCACACTGTGTTTAGCTAAGAATCACGGTCTGAATGATTCGGGATGACCAGTGTCAGCGAGTATGGCGGTGGTCACAGAGAGTTGACACTTTGACAGTGTTTTTTGGAGAGACCCAGCGGTGTTGCTCCTGACCATAAGATCTGGCGAACCATTTGGTTCGACTTCAGGTCACGGCTCGTAGCAACAGGAAACCAACGGAACACTGTTACGTCAGAGACCTCCAGCGTCCTCATGAGTCGCCTATTATCCGACGTCATGTAGGTGCCTTTTCAACAGGATAGTGCTGTCCACATCTCGGGGCACTGTGTGTATGACGTTGAAATACTACCATGGCCAGCAGGACTCCCACATCTGTCTCCGATACGACACGCGTGGGACGTTACTCCATCTCAGTGGCAGTATCCAGGACACGAACGACGAGCTAAAACAGGTGTGGGTCAGCTTGTCTGAGAAGAAGATACAACAGCTTTATGACACCCTTCCTGATTAAATCACTGCATATATCAACGTCAGACGGAGTGCGACATTCTGCGGATAAATATACTCATACTGCTAAGTTTCTGCTGTAATTTATCTCGGTTTTGAAATCACCAAAATAACATCACAAACCCTCTCGAATGTGAACTTTCATTCTGTTTCCCCCTTACCATTTAGGTGATGTTCTTTTCTTCCTATGTAGTGTAATACCTTACAATGAATGAATGTCAAGGATATTTACCGATGGTTTTGTGGATCACTTCAGCTACCTTTCTTGTGGGAAAATGTGATTTCTACTCTCTTCCAACTACTGTTCACGGTTTTTTGTTAGAGAGACTTACGATAAAAACGGTTAAAGGACAACAATAGGCTGCACTTACTACCACCATATAGCGGTTGGAATGAAGAAATCTGGATGTCAAAACGTGGTGCCACTTCGGAAGGGAGGGGGAATGGTAAACAACCTAAGTTACACATTTACTAAACTATATTAAGAAAGAATTAAACACATTCTGTTCTGTTTATTTTTTTTTAAATGAGCCTAGAGTGTTCAAATAGCCATAAAGTTATGTATTGTATATTATAAACAGTCATGGCCTTAGAAATAAGTAATAATTATTAACAGAATTCCCGCAGATTAATCTGAGCGGTGCTATCACGTCATTTTTGAGAAGAGATAGCTCTCGAGAAAAGACTGTCCAAGAAGTCAGTAGTAATTTGAGCACGAGGGCTGCGTCTTAACACAACTTGAACCATTCAAACAGTTTACATCGCAGTTCGGGACATCTCGGGTTCTGTTCGATCTTTTCATCGCTCTGCGATCTAGTGACTTTTTTTGGTACTATCAGAACGACATGTCTTGGTTGTTTCATCTGAATGTTACTCTCTTGTGTTCAAACTGATTAAAATCTGGTAAAGATTTTATCTGTTAGTCTGATATGTGAACATGGATTGAACTGCTCGTTTTCAATCTATCATTACCGCCTCTCATAGACAATTAAAATATTATACTGGGTTTGGTCATGTAATATTTTATGGGTGACAATATTTTCGTCTCCGTCTGTTACATTTACTTAAAAAGCAGCACAAACTTTTATATATCCTTACATACTGGTACTGTATGAGAACTCGTATTGTAAATTTCTTGCCGGACGCGGTGATCTCGCTGTTCTAGGCGCGCAGTCCGGAACCTTGCAACTGCTACGGTCGCAGTTTCGAATCCTGCCCCGGGCATGGTTGTGTGTGATGTCTTTAGGTTAGTTAGGTTTAATTAGTTCTAAGTTCTAGGCGACTGATGACCACAGCAGTTGAGTCCCATAGTGCTCAGAACCATTTGAACCATTTTTTGTAAATTTCTTCAAACAGAATAGGAGTTTGTGCAGTGATAGGTTTTAATACTATTTCCTTCAGTTTCTCTAGCATATTGTTGTGGCTAGTTCGTAGTTTATTGCATATCTCTTGCACTCGCACCACACTAGTCAAATGACACGTGATTGGTCGAACTAGCTCGATACTGTGTCGCACGCTGCAGCGGATCGGCAAATCTCTACCCTATTCGAAAGCGGTTTTTTTTTTCACCAGGCCTGGTGAGCACAATGCACGTGTATGGTGTTTGCCTGGTAAATATCCAGCACTGGTAAAATGCTCGGATGACTGCTGAATCATGCTACTATTTCACAAAAAAGTGCAGCTAAACTGTGTATTACGGAAGAAGATGTTTGCTCTGATTTATTGTGGAGTAAATATCCAGTTGTATTGTGGATCATGGGGCTGCGCAAGCTGCAAGAGACACATTGTTGGACATACGCACGACGGTAGATCCTCTAGCTTTCTGGGCCACATACAATCAAGTGGCGCTTCAGAAAAGATTCAAATGGCTCTAAGCTCTATGGGACTTCACATCTTAGGTTATGAGTCCCCTAGACTTAGAACTACTTAAACCTAACTAACTTAAGGACATCACACACATCCATGCCCGAGGGAGGATTCTAACCCGTGACCGTAGCAGCAGCGTGGTTCCGGACTGAAGCGCCTAGCTGCCACAGCGGCCGGCGGCGCTTATCATTTCAGTAGTATTTGTTAAAGAGCTTTCGACATCACACACATCCATGCCCGAGACAGGATTCGAACCTGCGACCGTAGCGTCGCTCGGTTCCAGACTGCAGCGTCTCGTCATCACGTGAATTGCAACAGTTTTGTTCGGTCTGTACTATAACATGTAACAGTCTTAATTTGCTGTGCTACAATGTAGAGTGGACTTTGAATATGCAAAACGTCTAAAAGTCATGACATTATTGGAACTGCAAATTTAGTAATACTACACTGGTTATTTATAAAGCAAATGCTTCTCTCGTGTGTTCATTTATGCTTGTAAAGTCGACTCTCTTATAGTTTCAATGCTTCAAACCAAAGATTTTTATAGTATAAAAGCGTGTCTTTATCTGAATATAAAATCGTTCGCCGACTGAGATTTTGTATATGAAGTACAAACCAGTCACACTTCGTAATAGATCCTGTGTGCCGCTGTTCCTGTTGAGAAGAAGACACTACAAGATATGGTGAAACTTTTACTTCTTTTCTTCATAAAACTGTGGTGGCTTTTGTAATTTGCAAATCGAAACCAGTGACGTGTGACTTAATCGGAGCTTGTGTTCATTAAAGCCAAATACAGGTAGTAACCGAAACCCATCACGTAATTTCTGTTTATATATTGCTAAGTGACATAAACCTTTCATACCTTGTCTTAAATATTTTTATCATATTTAAGTTAAATAATTTACCACCAAAGTAAATAAGTATTTTCACTGCTTATCAGGTTACTCATTAAAAATGTATTATGTTAATTTTGATTAAAAGTGTTGTGATATTGAAAGTAATTACATATGCGTAAATATAGGCATATTAAATTAGCCATTCCACCACATGTAAGTGCTCTATATTGAGTTAACATTCAGTAGGATCGTCACCTCAAAGACAGTTAACATTAAAATTACTAGGTTTCCTTTACTATCACTTGCCATTAACATCAGTTTATTACCATTCAAACTAATTGTTGTGTTAGAATGCTAACTTTCACAGAAGAGAGTGATCAGAAATCACGTAGTTGAGCATCTACTGCACGCGACTGTATCCTGTAGTTTACGAGTCCGACTGCCACACACGGTTAATTGCCGTTATTACATCATAATGAAGAGAAAATAAATTGGATCCAATGGGAACATCGCAAGCTGAAGCAGTTTTGTCTTAAAGTTAGGAAAGTTTTTAAGTTCTCATCAAAAGTTTCTGAAAGTCGCTAACTGCTCTCATTATGAAACTCTGAAGAATACAGTAAGGGTAATTTGCTCTCCTTGTTAAGCTAAACTAGTTTTTAATGCATCTAAATCTTTATAGTTTCATATCTTCTGAACTATGTGCCGTAAAATTATATAGCTTTGCATGAGTAAGAGGTAGTTAAATGAAAACGAGACAAATTGAAAGTGAGTCGTTAACTGTTTACTATCTCAAAAGTGCCTGCAACAACTACTAACACATTTATTTTACTGAGAGACAAGGTGGTCATTATTTTAATGTAGAAATGTTTGCAGCTGCTTGCGAAGCCATGTTTGTGTGCAGACGTGTACCTCTACGTCCGAAGCATCTCTACGGCCACTAACACGCTTCTTCATGTTTCCAAAAATATGGAAATCACAATGGGGGAAATCGTGGCTCTATTGATGACGTGTAACGGCTTCCCAGCGAAACATCTGCAGCACGTTTTGCTGGGAAGCCCTTACACATTCTCCGTACAGACCCAGTCTCTCCTCATCTTCAGACGAAGATGTGCACCCTTGGGTGCAATTGTGGTTCAATAGGCAATCGCAACCACTTGTGCATGAAGGCATTTACTGTCCTATCTCGCAGTGGGATAAATATATTAACAGTTCCGGTGATTAATTTGGAAATAATAAACAGTTTACTTACTTTTTTTCTATGTGTCTGGTTTTCCTTTGACGGCCTGTTTACATTTAGTGCCGGCCGGATTGGCCGTGCGGTTCTAGGCGCTGCAGTCTGGAAACGAGCGACGCTACGGTCGCAGGTTCGAATCCTGTCTCGGGCATGGATGTGTGTGATGTCCTTAGGTTAGTTAGGTTTAATTAGTTCTAAGTTCTAGGCGACTGATGACCTTAGAAGTTAAGTCACATAGTGCTCAGAGCCATTTCAACCATATAAATTTAGTAATATATCTGGAATTTGTCTGCAATGTGTGTTGCGAAAAGAAGTAATAAATTAAAATATCGTGCCTGATACTGAAGTTTAACTGCGCACCATTTTAAGCAAAATATAGTTTTTCGTGCATGTACATATTCATGATGTCGTATCTCCTGAATTATGTGTCGTACAGTGATACACTCCTGGAAATTGAAATAAGAACACCGTGAATTCATTGTCCCAGGAAGGGGAAACTTTATTGACACATTCCTGGGGTCATATACATCACATGATCACACTGACAGAACCACAGGCACATAAACACAGGCAACAGAGCATGCACAATGTCGGCACTAGTACAATGTATATCCACCTTACGCAGCAATGCAGGCTGCTATTCTCCCACGGAGACGATCGTAGAGATGCTGGATGTAGTCCTGTGGAACGGCTTGCCATGCCATTTCCACCTGGCGCCTCAGATGGACCAGCGTTCGTGGTGGACGTGCAGACCGCGTGAGACGACGCTTCATCCAGTCCCAAACATGCTCAATGGGGGACAGATCCGGAGATCTTGCTGGCCAGGGTAGTTGACATACACCTTCTAGAGCACGTTGGGTGGCACGGGATACATGCGGACGTGCATTGTCCTGTTGGAACAGCAAGTTCCCTTGCCGGTCTAGGAATGGTAGAACGATGGGTTCGATGACCGTTTGGATGTACCGTACACTATTCAGTGTCCCCCCGACGATCGCCAGAGGTGTACGGCCAGTGTAGGAGATCGCTCCCCACACCATGATGCCGGGTGTTGGCCCTGTGTGCCTCGGTCGTATGCAGTCCTGATTGTGGCGCTCACCTGATCGGCGCCAAACACGCATACGACCATCATTGGCACCAAGGCAGAAGCGACTCTCATCGCTGAAGACGACTCGTCTCCATTCGTCCCTCCATTCACGCCTGTCGCGACACCACTGGAGGCGGGCTGCACTATGTTGGGGCGTGAGCGGAAGACGGCCTAACGGTGTGCGGGACCGTAGCCCAGCTTCATGGATACGGTTGCGAATGGTCCTCGCCGATACCCCAGGAGCAACAGTGTCCCTAATTTGCTGGGAAGTGGCGGTGCGGTCCCCTACGGCACTGCGTAGGATCCTCGGTCTTGGCGTGCATCCGTGCGTCGCTGCGGTCCGGTCCCAGGTCGAGGGCACGTGCAACTTCCGCCGACCACTGGCGACAACATCGATGTACTGTGGAGACCTCACGCCCCACGTGTTGAGCAATTCGGCGGTACGTCCACCCGGCCTCCCGCATGCCCACTATACGCCCTCGCTCAAAGTCCGTCAACTGCAAATACGGTTCACGTCCACGCTGTCGCGGCATGCTACCAGTGTTAAAGACTGCGATGGAGCTCCGTATGCCACGGCAAACTGGCTGACACTGACGGCGGCGGTGCACAAATGCTGCGCAGCTAGCGCCATTCGACGGCCAACACCGCGGTTCCTGGTGTGTCCGCTGTGCCGTGCGTGTGATCATTGCTTGTACAGCCCTATCGCAGTGTCCGGAGCAAGTATGGTGGGTCTGACACACCGATGTCAATGTGTTCTTTTTTCCATTTCCAGGAGTGTATAATGATTCAAGTATATTCAGTGGATTGTGTGGATACTGACTGCAAAATGTGCTGCGGATGGGGTAGATGGAAAAAAGATGTAATAAACTAAAACGCCATGCCGTATGCTGAAGTTTGATTGCATGAACAGCAAAAATACACTAAGCGATTAACTTTTTCGCTGCCACAGTTTGTAATGGAGGGGGGGGGGGGGGACAGTGGCTCATCGAGTAAAAGTTTTTGTAAGGGTTGAACGTTTAACATAAGGTTATAACTCTTAATTATTGAATAATGAGAGAAATTAAAATGTTTAGATACCGTTCATAATCGTATGAAGTATTGAAAATTTTTATTGTCTATAGAAACTGCTTGGTAGGCAAACTGCAACCGGTGCTGAATTCCGATATAGTGATTTAGTAGCAATTTTCGCCAAACCCCGTGAGGAGAAATTCTTCTTCTTATATTTGGTAGCGCTGACAGTGTCTAGTCAGAGCGCGCTGTGGACATGTCCCTGACGACGTAATCGAATTCGTTGTAACGAACGATTGGGTATGTGGCAGAAAACAGTCTGTCATAAGGTCCGGGACATAAAAGCAGTGGTTCGTAAACATTAGAAAGTTGGGGCGCCGTCTTGCCGCTACAGACAAAGCAGAATCCAACGCCACGCAGTTTTACGAGCTTCTGTGTTTCTATAGCAGAAAGCGACACTCGTGATACAGCTTTACTGCCTTTGTGCAGCTTGTCCGAACATACATGTACCGAGATCCGTGCTGAGTTACAGGACGCAGCATTAAATCGAAATTTCTTAGAGTTGGATCTTACTTACGGTGCATAGTACAAGGGGGCGTACATAAAACCCTGATTTACATACGAGCCGTAATGACATCTGCCTTACGTAACTTAAGGAAATCCCAGAGAACCTAACGATAAAAATTGTGAGCTGGTAGTTAGTGTGAGATAAATACAGACCGTTTAAGAAAAATTGACTTGTTTTCGAAATGCCATATTTATTGATAAAAACATTCCACAAACATGGGATGCTTTGAAAAATACTGAAAATAATTTTAAACTTTTAACTATGCTATTACAAATGCTCTATGTGTCTACCAGTAGCATCACGAGCAACATCTAGATGATAGCTAAGATCATCATAAACTTTACACACTGTATCTGCCTTTATAGAAGTTATAACAGCTGTTATTCTGTTCTTCACTTGTTCTATGTCAATAGATAAAGGGGAGATGAACAAACTTTCCTTCACATATCTCCACAAGAAAGAATCGTGTGGGGTCATCTCTGGCGACCTTGGAGGCCAAGAATGCAGGCCAGTGTCTGGGGGTCCAGTGCACCATGTCTGGCGTTGAGGCAGAGTGTGACTGAAAACTGCCGTACGTTGTTGTGCAGTGTGGTAGAGGTCCATCCTTTTGGTAAAGTAAGTCATCGGAGACGTCCTGAAGTTGTGGAAAGAGCCAGTTCTTCAGCATTTACAGATTGCTCAAGAAGTCGCACGGAACCTCGAGACAGTGCCCTGCATTCTTGCCTCCAAGATCGCCATACATGACCCCATACGATTTTCTCTTGTGAGGATGTGCGAAGGAATGTGTGTCCATCTCTCCTCTACCTCGTGACATAGAAGATGTGGAGAGAAGAATAACAGCTGCCATAACTTATGTAGAAGCACATGCATTGTGCAAAGTTTAAGATGCATTTACCTATCGTCTAGATGTTGTTCGTGCTACTGCTGGTGGATACATAGAGCATTTATAATATAGTATCCAAAACTTTAAAGCTTTGAATTTTGCATCTGATCCCATGTTTGTACAACGTTTTAATCAATCAATATGGCGTTTTGAATCAGATCATTCTTTTTGAAATACCCTGCATATTCCCGTAAAGTAATGATAATCAAAGGGACACTCAGATCTAAACACCGCAAGTATAACGTCAGATACTGTATGGTATATGTAAGAACGTAATAAGAAGTTAGTTTATTTGTGAACACAGTAACGTGTGATTACCAAAATATTGGAAATGATGCAGCCTCTCAAGGTCAGAGGTGAGAGACGGCGATCTTAATGTGGTTTATTAAAAAAACAGTTTTTAAAAGTAAAACCTTATTGATGTCTCTACGCCATTTTCCTGTCACAATTACAGTTCAATAACTAGTTTCGATTTCTATCTGCAACCGTCTTCAGATCGTTCAAAATATGAAAAGGCGGTGACTAAGTATTGGAAAGCATCGTTATCTGTAGTCTTGCAACAACATGCACTCGTAAGTACTACAATAATGACAGTGCAAATGAATGTTAACGGTAAGTACCTCAAAACAAATTAATTTGTGTCCCAACAAACGTTACGATCTCTTCTTTTCTCGTTATATGCTGCAGTGCAAACGCGCATACATTTTCATTTACATGTTCACGGGTAGTCGATGTAGTCGAAGTAAATAACCTTACTCCCACGTCTAAATTTGTCGAAAACTCGTCTTAGTTCTGCTGAAACTGATAGCAAAGGCAGCCAAACAATGTAGTGACTTCTTGCTAGGGTGTTAACTTTATCTTCAAGTATAACAAACACAAAACTTTTGTCACAATCTTCAGTAGCACAATGAAGACTACATGGCGCTTGACAGATATATAAATTACAGTGTCACACAGTGTGTGTGTGTGTGTGTGTGTGTGTGTGTGGAAACATTGTGACGTTTGAAACAAACAATACATTTTAAAAGTGGGAATATTTAATTTCAGTGTCCATTGTACCTTACATGAAGTGTGGCTCAGGGACAGAGCTATGGACGTATGCAAGTGCTGCTTAACCTGTAGTTTCATAACAAACACAATGTGTGCGTGTGCGCCTGTTTCTGCCTGTGTGCTCAAGGTTGTCAACTTACGTAACTGAAGTGGTGTCCATGGATATTTGTGAGTTGAAATACTGTAGTATTGTCAATATTCCTTTTCTATCATGGCGCCAATTCACTAAATTCAAATGAAAGTTACGTATTTTTAAATCCGGAAATACTGTAATACTGGCAATATTTCTAGAACGTGAAAAAATTTTATGCAGCACTGGTGACATCACGGGTGGTGACCTCACTGGTAATAGAGGGTGTGTCTTTTGGTATCGTGGGTAGTCGCAGATTTAAGTCTATGGGATCAAAGTTTTGGTGGCTGTACTACTCATCATACTGAAAACTGTATGAGTGTGTAGGGAGAGGGGGTTGTTGAATAATTCAGTCTGCTGTTGGAAACAAAGGTGATGACAAAGTTTATGTCATTTAGATACGACACAGTTATTTATCGATGGTGTTTGTACTATACGAACTGTTTTAAGGATGTCGGTTGCCGAGTCTTTACACTGGAGATGTATATCGCTGATACTTGTGTTATGAACATCGTACTTTGTGCAGGTGGACGGCTGCAGCCGATATGATTTCGATTCTTAGTGTTGTCCTGTGTTCTGTGAATCTTATCTAAAGTGATTTACCGTTCTGACCTATACAGGAACAGTTAGAGTCCAAACATTCAATTTAGTATGCACCTGTAAAGTGCAGCGGATCTCTTGTATTGATGCCATTAGGTAATTTCTACCCACCTTTGATAGCAGAGGTGAAAAACAAGTTAATACTTTTGTATTTCAAGAAATTTCCATTGTAATATGAAATATTACCCAAAACTGAGATTGTGTGGGACGTAGTATTCCTATCTTCCTTTTGTGTTGTCAGAACCTTGAAAGTATAAAGTGTTTAAGTTTGTCTACTGTCAAGTAGCTGTAGCCATTAGCAATCTCTTCTGTTATTTCCGTTTCTTGCTACCACTGGATGCCAGAGAGTAGTAATTTCAGTGCTCTGTTAACCATATACCGAAATGCTACAACGCTGTGGGCTGTGAAATGACAAGAAGTGTGGTGTGGTAGAATTGCAATAGATATGATAGTAATGGTATAGTCATTACTCCCTTGGTCAGTTCAAGGAAATGTAAGCGTCCATCTACCTGGTGATCTACAGTCACTTTATATTTTCCTGGAAGCTTCTGAACAGTTTGATAAACTCTCTGATATCATCTTTGGTGTTATAAACCAAACTTTGAGTATCATCAACATATATGTATTAGTAAATAATATTTTCGTGAGTATGGTTGTCAATATTCACAGTCTTGTCTTCTAAGTTGTTTATACTCGTAAATATTTTAACAGGAAAGCCAAACAGGTCTAATGATATTGAACACTAAGCTTTTTACTCGTACAATTTATTGTTGAATTTTAAATAGCTGCTAGGAAATGTGTATTCTAGTAGGCCCATGAGTTTTATAATATGTATTTATGTGACACCTTTATCATATTTGAAACTCTCTCTCTCTCTCTCTCTGTCTGTCTCAGCCCCACCCTTCCTTCTCATCAAACACACACACAAACACACACACACACACACACACACAGACACACACACACACACACACGTGCGCGTGCGCGCACGCAGACTCGCAAATCGAGATGATGTTATAAAACAACAATATAAACGATGTGGGAGTGCTCTAGTGCGTTAAAAGCCTCTCTATCACACTGTAATAGTCCACATTAGTAGCTGAAGCCCACATCTGGTGACTGCTGGACGGAAAGTGTCGACTCAAGGACTTCGGAATCCGAATTGTGGTCATGAAGACGCCTGCAGGTGCTTTGCCCAGTGCAGCCCAGGCGCAGTGAGAACTCTAGTTGTATACATTCCCAGCCGATGGGTGAGCTACGACAGGAGCAGATGCTGCAGGCTAGCAGGGTTAGGTAGTGTGCGATGAGGCTGGCAGCCTGCTCCAATTGTGGCAGGTGGCGGGAGTGCTGAAGTCTGCGGAGTGAACACCACCCGCCAACCGCTGCCGGTGCAGCTTCTGACTGGTGACATTTAGCGCTGATGGCTAGGGCCTCAGCTCAACAGTCAGTCCATCAGTGCTGTGGCTGCACCTCCTGGCAGGATGACGGTGGCTCGATATCAGACTTTGATGGATGCTGATTGTATGAGTCGCTGATTCGATTGACTGCCTGGCCAGGAAGCCAGTACTTATACGCACCAAAGTTGATTTTTTGTGGTGCCGCTACCAAATGTCCCATACGCCGAGTGCCGAAGTTTCCCTGGTTTAAGTAACTAGCTGGGAACGAGGCAGCAGGTAGGTGGTTGCGCCCAGAGGGTGCTGTGGCATAATGTTGTGCAGTGTATTGCGGCAAGTGTCCTTTCCATGGTATTGGGTCCTCTTTCCTAGGCATATTATAGTGTTTGGAGGCATGGGTAGCTTTATAAAGTACTACAACTTGTTCCTTGCAGACATGCGACAGAACTAAATGACATTCTGTTATCGGGAAGGACATTTGCCGTAACTATATGAAAAGGTACTACCTGCCCAAAAGCACTGAATAATGGCTTTCGCAGGGATCCGTCTTCATTCATCTCTTTTTTTAATTTACACACAATTAATATTCCTCCAGCACAGTCTAGGAAGTTTGGCTATGCAGATGTCTGGGCAGAAACTAGCCAACACAAAACTTTCGAAACAACCGAAGAAATCGGTACTATTAATCTAGAAATATTATGCCTATACTTCCTTAAATGGAGGTTATAATCTAACTCAATTAAAAAAGAAGATGCATAATTTAATCTATCCAACAGAATGGCACTCAGAACTCCTGATATCTATTTTGAGGGAGGCCCACTTCGTCATAACATGCGTCAATAACTCTTTTTATCACGTTAGGCAGGACATTTTCGTGTATGGAGCTACTGACGCAAACATCTGTTACGTTCAAAAGCTGAAATAACATTATATCGAAACAATCAACATGTAGTTGCGTAAAAGTAATTTAATTTCTTAACCGATCTCAGGCATTTAGTGCCCTTCTTCAAAAGTTTATCACTATCACATTATTTGCGACTTTCGACAATAATATGCATGCAGCATATTTTGTGGTCATGTGGTTCATAGTAGAGTAGGTCTTATTGTGGACACTCGTAAATAATGCGAAAGCTACAACTTTCTGAAGAAGAACAGTAAGTATCTGAACCCGATTAAGAAATTAAATTATCTTTTATGCAGCTGATTGCTGCTTATTTCGATATGCGCAACTACGGTGGCTGAAGAAGATGGGTCAAATAATAGAAATGTATTCATATGCTTTGTGGCACTAACTGGGTACCGTCAGCAGACACTGTTCAAGTATCGACACTCGGCTTGGTGTACGCAAAATCAGAATATTGTTCGTCTGTCAGGCATAATAGCACACCAGCGAAAAAATGTTCCTATCGGAGCACAAAATTGCAAATATGTTGCTGTTTATTTAAAATACTCTGACTGAAAAGTGGAGTACCCGCTGCCTCATTCTACCGTCTTCAGCAACTTTAAAAATGTTCTCAAAAGATTATATAGCTGACTTACGTGAAACGGAATAGCGTGAAACTAATTTTACACCTCTGATCGGATTTTAGGTGAAAATATTACTTTGTGATGTGGTACTCCTACATAGGGTCCTCAGATGATAACGGAGAGACATTATAGCATATTTCTCTATGCTACGTCACTTTATAAACTACGTTTTCGCCTCACACCGGATTTTACGTACGTGTTTTGGGTGTATAAGTAGGGTAACTATGAACTTCAGCATCTCGGAAACAAACATATGAAGAAAATTTTCAAGGTTGTTCGAGATTGCGAACCTAGGAATAAATTGAAAAAATTTCAAACAATTACTGTGCATAGCCGTCTTAGAATCCGTGGCTGGATGTTAGTATGCTAGTCACGGCGAAAATACTGCAAAAATATTAAAATAAAATTTTTGTAGGATTTTCCGAGGGACCGCAAGTGAACTAATGCTACCTCCGTAAGTCACATCAAGCCCAACGTTGACCAAATCAAATACAAAAAGAACTAACAGATTTACCCCATTAGCCTAAGCAGGAAGAAGTGATTAATATTGGTACTTTGACCTGTACTGTAGGATAGTGACACTAAGGTGATCCTTCTGTTGGGTATACAGTTGGTTCCTGGCCCAAGGGCCATCCAAAACACTTGACCCTACCTTTTCACCACCAATAGAACGCGAGATATGAGCACCGAAAAATCCTGATGTGGGGATAGACGTTTTGGATTATATTAGGTACGCACCCTGTCGCATGCACACCGAAACATGAATAAGATAGATATACAACTTAACGAATCCATGAGCGCTGTTTGTGGTTCAATGTGGTCTACCCCTAACATAGGTTATTTATCTTGAGTCAAATTCTACCTTCTGATAACAAACAAAACAGTGTACTACTATGTGAATATCAGAAGACTGTAGATAACTCTGACAGTCCAATGCTGAATGACGAATTTCTTGTGAAGAGAAAAAGATAAAGATAGAGACGTTCCACTTTCATCACAGCCACGATTCTTCCTGAAAATGAATTCAGTACCGTTGATGAATGGAATTGCTGTTGACAACAAAACTGTCCTTCTCATTGCCTGAAAGTGCCCATAGCCACGTGAAACCCCCTATTTTACTATTATGAATCGCATCCGAACAGACCATGGAAGGGGCTGATTCAAAATGGCTCTGAGCACTATGGGACTCAACTATGGAAGGGGAGGAGACACTTTCCACAAGTGTGGCAAATCTTCATTACCATCTTGTGACTGCGGAGCCAAACAACTGACAGTTCCTCATGTTGTATCAACATGCTTCGCACGTGTCTACAAGGGTCCTTAGGAGTTATCCTGAGGGTGACGAGTAGTGTGATAGATTACATAAAAGGCAGAAATATTCACCTAAAACTACTGTCATTCCTGATATATCATTCTGGAGAGCCTTGCTGAAGTGTTCAGGTACAGTGCTTTAGTAATCGTTGTACATATTTGTCTACTCTTGTAACTAAAAAGCACAATGTATGTCATACTAAAACTAAGCAAATAAATTAAAAATGCATAAATGTGTCTCTGTTTCCAACATTACTATTTCATATGTTCTTTGCACTTATTAGCTCGCAAAACCCCATGTTAGCTTACTTCATTTATGAAAAGGAACTATCACGTCAGATTGGTTGTAGGGAAGGCGAATGGTCGATTTCGTTTTATTGGGAGAATTATGCGAAGGTATAATTCATCTGTGAAGGAGACGTCGTATAGAACTCTAGTAAGACACGTTCTTGAGTACATCTCAAGTGTTTGGGATCCCCACCAGGTCAGATTACCTGAAGACATAAAAGTGATAAAGAGGCGTGCAGGCAGACTTGTCACAGGTAAGTTCGATCACCATGAAAGTATTACGGAAATGCTTCGTGAACTCAAATTTGAATCCCTGGAGGATGACGAAAATCTTTTTGGGAGGCACTGTTAAGGAAATTTAAGGAACAGGCATTTCAAACTAATTGCAGAACCATTCTACTGCCGCCAACGTAAATTTTGCGTAAGGACCATGAAGACAGGATTAGAGAAATTAGGGCTTATACGGAGGCTTATAGAGAGTCGTTTTTCCAACACTCTGTTTGCGAGTGGAACAGAAGAAGGAACGACAGAGATGGTACGTGGTACCCTCTGCCATGGACCGTACAACGGCTTCCCGAGTATGTCTGTAGATGTAGACGAAGATTATTATAATATTTTTATTTGTGTTAGTATTACAAAAAATAGCAAGAACTTTATAAAACAAATCGTTTAAACAAACAAGAATTTAAAACACAAAACTGACAGTTTCAGACTCATAAGAACAATGATAAAGAACTAGTGCAGACACATTTAAAAGGCAGTCAGATTGTGGTGGCTGGGAGACTACTTATATGTAGGGGAAGATCAAACCGCCAGTATTTTGGGAAAGAGTCCTTAAATCAGCGAACAGCACTCACTTATCAGTTGAAACGGAGGACAGGTCTGTTGTGAGAGACTGATATCACACCGAACGTTTCACTGACCGCAGCCTCGTAACTGTCAATAGGGGGACTGGATAACGAGCAGGAGGTGGAAGGGAGCAAGTCTCCTTGGCAGCCACATGGGCGAGCTCGATTTCCCGGATCTCTAAGGGCCCTGGGGCACAGCAGAAAATTATTTCCATTTCCATCCCTTGAAGAGAAGAAGTGAGTCCTGGACGTCTTTCACCAACACATCCGTCGGGTACATTTGACCAACAGCAAGAAGGGCACTTTGGGAATACCAACAGATGGGGAATGTATTGCCACGAGGTAGTCTCATCTGCTCCAGTGTCTGCAGGGTAGCAAACGAATTCCTCACTGTAAGCGGAAAACTTCTCTGGGAGCCCTATGCTAACGACAATTTCGAGGACACACGGCAGAGCAGCCGAGAAAATCCCCTTACATAGAACCATCAATGTAACTACCAACGAAATACGGGTGGCGATTTAAAATCCTGTAATATTTAGTTTCTAAAATATGTTCTGGAGTACAATACTTTCCGGCCGGTGTGGCCGTGCGGTTCTAGGCGCGTCAGTCTGCAACAGCGTGAGCGCTACGGTCGCAGGTTCGAATCCTGCCTCGGGCATGGATGTGTGTGATGTCCTTAGGTTAGTTAGGTTTAATTAGTTCTAAGTTCTAAGTGACTAATGGCCACAGATGTTGAGTCCCATAGTGCTCAGAGCCATTTGAACCATTTTTGAGTACAATACTTTCTGTACCCACTGAGTTCAAAAAGGAACGTGGACCTCATTGTCCTTGATTCCACTCCTGGCTTTGGACCGTAATACCCTCCACGTGTAACAGTTAAAAGGGTCTCCCTCGCAAGAATTTCAAATAACCTCGCTGCACGCTGATATTTGGAGAGCAGGCGTTCCAGTAACGGAAGGGCAACAGAGATGAATACTGGCGATTCTGTAACGGACAGAGACCTTTGTGCTTGGTGTGCGATGAAGAGAAGATGTAGAATAGATAGCGTATGCTCTCTAATCTCCGCACAAAATGTAGAAACTGGGTAAGTGCAATAAGCCCCTGGTGATACCGTCCGAAGCTCGTGGTGAACGGCATCCAGCATTTCGAGGTATTAATGCTCTGCCGATCCACAAATAAGGCATCCGCAATCAAGTCTTGTCGCACCGAGGATTTACAAAATTGCAGCAGACGTGCCCTGTCGACACTCCAAGACATATGACTGACGCAACTTAGGATGACTGATGCTTTGAGGCCACGTAATTTCAGTTTCTTAAAGTGTAGTAGCCACTATAACTTTCAAAAAAAGTGAGGCCAAAACATTACATCTCTTACTTAAAAGTTATAACGATATCTCTCAATTTTGAAAAAGGTTAATTAAAAAGCGAAGCGTAGCGTTTAAAATCAATACGAACTGTTGCCTCCAAAGAGAACTGAAAACATATTGGTGTTTTCCACTCTGTCAACCGCCTGTTTGTCAAAATGGAATTGCCGAGTTGCTGATGCAAGGTTGAAGGACACGAAAAACATGGGAGAAGTAATTCACGAACAGGAACAACAGTACGGAACTTCTCACCACGGACGTAATAACGTTTATTGCTGCGGCGAAAGCCGTTACACTAAAAACACTCCCTTGAGGGACGCCGTTCTCCTGCTTAAAACGGCGAAGCAGGATATTGCCGCCCCAGTATCTAAAATACGTTCCCGTGAGGGGGACTTTCTGACAGTAAAATGTCCAAGGATATCCGACTCGTACAGTTACAAAAGAATATTATGCCTCCAAGTAGAAAAGTGCTCAATTTTACTAATCGAAGAATACACCAGCAAGATGTTGCTTGAAAGCTTGTTGAACTGCATTTTCTAGTAAGTTCGGGTTATCGAGTGTGGTGTGAAACGTACTGAACAATAACTGAGAGCAACTTAATAGTGACATTATAACATTACCGGCTACTGCTACATTAGCAGTACTCCGATAATGTTACTCCTAAGAAAGGATACTTATTTGACCGTGATCATGCGTAATGGAACGATATTGGATTGTTTTTATTTTTCTCAAGATATCTGTTGAAGGGAAGCATTAGCAGAACATACGGGAAACGACCCAAGATACTATTAGTAATGAAGTTACTCGAAGGGAAACGGATGCAAGCCTAACAAGCAAAGTTGTACCAAGTAATAATACGGTTCATAAAGGAAGTTGACTATTATGATAGACTTTACTTGATTCCGAACTTGTATTTTGCCAATAATATACTAAGCAATGACCCAATATATCAAGCAGTATAGCAGTTGTTTGGCATGAAAAACACCGAAGGATTATTAACCGTTTTTGCAACAACTCGCTCTCAATAAAAGTAGCTATCTGTACATTAAAGAGAAAGCTAATGATAATTATAGGTAAATAATTACTAATTGCGGAGCCATATTAACTTGGATAGTAGGTTATTCTGTCAGCTTAATTAATGGAAAATACTGTCCTTGAAGTGGCTGCCAGGTAATTACACTCTCTATTCTTATTGTTATTTGTATTCTCAAGGAGTGGTCACTTATTTATACTAGTTAACTAGAATGGAACATGTGGTATCTGGATCTGTTATAGTTTGAATAGCTGTAGCCAGTTGTTTACCTCAAAACACAGATGTTAGAGAGTTTGCAAGTGCACGTCATTAACGATGTAGTTGTAATATGAAAATTAAATCTGGCGCAACAATTAACATGGGGACCCAGAAACCAATCTTACAGTAGTCTTAGATCAAGACTGATATTTTAGTTACAAGACATTATGAGAAGCATTATTAACTATATACGCATGAAACTATAACCATTGTTACTTCCAGTCCTGCACAGTAATTAATCCTTTTACCGGCCCTTCACAGTCTATTAGCCAGTAACTCTTATAAATCACTTCAATTTCTTCATGTAAATGTAATACTAACAGAGATTTCAATAACAGTAATCTTTAAGCTGAATATTACAAATCTTTTCTTGGCACTATAATTTTGGTGACACTTAAACAATACTTTTATGAAAAATACACGGGTTACTCCAAAACTTGGGCTCACTTAATAATTATGAAATCTACTACTCCACAAAGTTTATTAACTGCAGTGAAAATTTACTGAAATGACTTTTCAGCTTAATAAAATGCAATACTCAGAAGTCTTGTAACACTTGGGGTAGGATCCTATCTATGTAAACGACTAAGGATAAAATACGGTGGCTCAACACAAAGTGTACAGAACACAAACTTATTATTGAAACAGAAACCACTTAACTGGTCCATGCAGCTACACAGCACGCAACTGCTGTGCTATTCAAAAAAGGCGGCAAAAGTATTCATGTCTATTATTGTGTTACAAGCTATGAAAATTCTCTTCTTAGCGTCGGATTTTCATATTACAGATATAACCTAAATATGGAATGAATAATAAGTCAATTTTTATCCAAATTCGAGGCTATGTCATACAATCTTGCATTTCTTCTTGCCTCGTTCAGTTCACAGGATGAGAACACTTTACGTGCTAGCCACCAACTAACTCATGACACAGAGGATTATTTCAGTTCTACCGCCAGATCCATCTTTTCTATTCCCGGCAAGGCACTTTCGTTGCAGTCCTTCTCTCCGTGTTTTACATAATTACAAACCCACATTCCCCATGCATGAACCGGTATTACAAATAAAATTTTTTTAATATTTCCCTTCTTTCGCACTATGTTAGTGTCGAGTTTATAGCCACAGATTAATCCGAATTACTTAAATGGTCACAAATAAAGAATAAAACATTTATGTAGATGTTACATCAGCCGGCCGGGGTGGCCGAGCGGTTCTAAGCGCTACAGTCTGGAATCGCGCGACCGCTACGGTCGCACGTTCGAATCCTACCTCGGACATGGATGTGTGTGAGGTCCTTAGGTTAGTTAGGTTTAAGTAGTTCTAAGTTCTAGGGGACTGACGACCTCAGAAGTTAAGTCCCATTGTGCTCAGAGCCATTTTGTTACATCAAAGAGTATGGTTATACAGAAGTCACACTAAGTAAAAACAATCAAAGTAGTTATACAAGACTATTATAAGTAATAACTACAATAGTGTTAGAACCTTATTTCGAGAACCCACACCAGCTGACCATACGCTCCAGTGTTTTCTGAAGCAGATAGTGATACTTAAGCTACTACGATAACTACTGGGATTAGAACTAGCCTTCCCAAGTTTGTAAAATCGTTATCAAAATTGATTCTTCCCTCGAGTTGTCACCGAAATTTCATGAAATAACTGAAGAGAACATTCTTCGACAACTGGTTCAACTACTTTAGCATGCTGCACGCTACCAGGTCATGGCCAGGTACAATACAGAGAGCTACTGACAACGCATAATCCGACTCCAAAAGAGAGAAAGGACGGTTGTATTCCACCACGATGGTGTAATGACAACACCTGCCAACCCTTTCTTGTGTAGCATACCAACAAAAAGCTTTATCATGCCTAGAATAGGCTATAATATATCAACAGCATTCAGGCACTGTCTGAGCGATGTCTACCGGCGATGTTTGGCGGCATCCCATCTCTCGCACAGCTGCCAACGGCCACATGGATGTCCTAATAATGCTTTCCCGTACTTCTTTGGCTGATGTGGACCTATTGATGGAGCTCAGGAAGTCTTGCCAACATGTCTGCTTACCCTCTCGAATTATTGGCCCCTACCACCCAAATGGTTGCAAGATTAGCAACTGTAGGGCACCAACTAAGTCTTTGCATAGCCGTCCTCCCGTCACTGACTGCAGAATGACACTCATCGTTCCACCAAGGGACAGGCTCCCTCCTACGTTTTTATTTTTACCTGGAGAACTCACTACTCGAAAGCAGCTAAATGCTTCTAAGGCATCCACTTACCCTTTCTCAACAGCCTTCTTGGTGGCTTGTCAGAGAGGCTAACTGGATGGACAGGGCTAGTGCTCGATTCCATGACGATGATCATCCTCTTCCCACTGAGTCGAATGTAGATGGGCAGATGAGCAGGAGGAGGGATCTATGGCTGTAGATGAATATGTATCAGCGCTGAAATGTGTTACTTGGCCCACTTTAATTAGTATGATGTCTTCAGTTTGTGGGATATGCTCAAGTACTCAGCCGCTGTGGTAAGGTAATGTTGGGTCCGCATAGTGAACTGAGTGCATTAAAATGCCTTAATAGGAGAAAACGACGTGGTAGTTCAGCAATAGGGTGATGGAGGAGCTCACTACAGTAGACTGATGGGATGGCACGTATGCTGAGTACACTCTGACATTAACTCTGACCATCATCATCGTAACTGTTGCTTACAGTGTAATGGAGAAAGGCACAAGTGAGGTGTGAAGCATGTCTCTGACGAACGCTCCTACCCCGCCTTTCGCCCTGTCACCAATAAAATCGTCTTTCTTGTGGATGTAATAACCTATAAGTTGTAGTAGCAACTTCTGACACCAAAGGTAGCAGAAACACCAAATGTACCGGAAAGAGGTAGAAGGCACTGTATTAAGACCGAGACTCGTCTGAGTTCCCAAGTGATTTATTCTTTCCAATTACAGTACCCCACTTCCTCTCGGTCTGCGTCACCGGGTCCCACAATGCTGAGGACGACAATTCGCTGTCTGTGAAACTGCTTGGCATGGAATGGCTGCCTCAGCGACCAATGCAGTGCTCTGCTAATGTGTCAGCTTTGTACGGCAGCGTTGATATGACGACGTCAGGGCTGCGCTGGCAGACGATTCAGCAGCCTTCGTCCTGCTCTGCCTCAGCACCGACCGCTGACAACTGCAAGGTGGCCCGTGCCACGCGTCCCCGCCGGCGTGGCTTCAGTTGCGGCGACAATTGCCCGCGATCCATCAGCTGAATGTGCAGCCCTCGCCCTGAATGACTCCGATGCGTGTTGGGAGCCAAGGCGACTGCCTGCGGTAGCGAGCCGTGGAGTGGCCAGTCGCTGGCTGGCTACGGACCCTCAGAGGGACAGGACTCATTCTGTTGGTTAAAATGTGAACTACATGCGGTGTGCTGGTGATCGGCACAGCCTCAACCCCTCTCCACCCAGTCTTCCTTTCAGTGCTCTGCTAATTCGTCGCACTGTGTCTAGGGAGCTCGCGTGACACCTGCAGTCGTGTTTATGTTTGCGCTTCAGAGATTTATTGTCTTCCGAATGAAGTGGTGATTTTTGTGTTAGTGGCTACATGATTATTGCTCGTTTATGTAATAAGGACATTAAGAGTTTTCTGAATGACAGTAATGAAGAGTGGAATGTAGACAAAGATGATGATGAGAGCGAGTGGTCAGGAAGTAGTGATTATTACGAAAAAGATGATGAAGAGGTAAATTAAGAGGAAGGTGAAGAGTGAAATGAAGAAGACAATGAGGAAGAAAATAAAGAAAACGTCGCTAAAGAAAATGAAGAGGATGGTGGTAATTTGAATGACAGTGGTGGGGCGAACAGTGATGTTTCTCGAGGTGGTGGTGTATGGACAAATATTACAGGAAAAGGGGAGCTTCCTAATAACATCGATTTTGTGCGACAAAGGGAAAATATTTCTGAAGTAGTGAAAATTGTAGGAGTTTCCTAGATTTTCTTCCAACAATATTTTTCTGACGAACTATTGAATGACATCGTGGCCTAGACAAACCAATAGTCCCGCGATAAGATTGAAAAAATGAGCCCCCTGAAACCCTTTTCGCAGTGGAAAGTTTGTCATGATGTGACTTTGACGCAAATAAACGCTTTTTGGGTACCATTCTCAAAAGTGACATAAAAGCCTAATTTTCTACTGATTGGACAACAAAGGAGGACTTTTTTGCGGAAGTACTTCGCCGTGACCGATTTCTGAAACTTTACTGGGCCTTTCATATTTGTCCTCCGGCTCCTAGGGGCTCATCAAAATTAGCTACTCGAGACCAAAAAGTGAAGAATGTAGCGGATTTAATTGCAGCAAGTGTCGTGAGCACTTTTCTCCAGGAGAAAAGATTGCAGTGGATGAGTTTACTGTCGATTTCAAGGGAAGAATTTCGTTCAACTATTGTAATCCTCAGAAACCGACACAGTGGGGCCTTCGAGTCTACGTGCAAACTGCTGCGTGTACTTTTTCGGCGGTTCTACGCCCCTGTGAACTACATTTTATTCCTCAACTGCTGGTGATCTAACTCACTGTATACAGGCCCGCACCTGGCTGTAACTTGAGCGCTCAGAAATATTGCCTCAAAACTGAATTTTCCTATCCCAAATGGTAGTGCCGCTACAAAGTAGTGGTGCATAAGCATTTTTTAAATTAATATCTTCCAGACACACGCCAAAAATACGTCCCGTAATGGAATTTCAATTCTTCCAAATGAGTTTTTGTATTCATTCGTATTCCATTGAAATGTGGAAGCCATTCTGACATTGTGGCTTCAACTTAAGCCGTAACTTTGTGCCGGTGCAGTGAGGCACTGGTAGAATTAGGAGGAGTGCAAGGGTTGTCTTGGTCAGCTAAGGAAAAACCCAACTATGTGGTGTCTTCCTTATCAGTCACACGTGCTAGTATGATGTTTGATCGTACATGGGACAACGTCTGACATGTAGTCCAATTTTTGAGTGCCTTCTGTATACTCAAATTTAAATATTTGACTTTCTCTTGAGTCGTGGCTGCCTAGGTAACCATATCTTTAATCCGTTTGCCTCAGCAGGTAGACTCCCTATTACAAGTGCTGGTGGTCGGCACTATTTCGCTGGACGTCGTTTGTATCGACGAGTCTATTTACCGCACTGGTTTTTTTCACCAAAGAAGTATAAGAAGTGGCAAAGAAAGGAAAATTTGTATCCTAATATTACTTTATAGACTCTCTATCAGGTATCCGCTTTGTCACTTTTATTTGCCGAATCCTACGTTCCTTAGCGAAAACTGGACAGTCTAGGCTCCACACTGGGTAGCTCCCAGATAAGTGGATGCATATTGATGGAGATGGGTAGTAAGTACCAGATTCATGGGCAGCCTTTCCACGTTTCAGAAAAGTTGCTTCACCTCTGCAATTCAGTGTCGTGTGGCCAGATTACTGACACTTGAAACACAACATACGTTTAGGTTTATAAGGTCTGAATCTAAGTCGGAGGAACGCTGCCATGAAGTGCTTAGGAAGTGAGGGAGAATCGAAAATCACCTGCTTTGACCTGTTAGTTTCAACTAGCAAGGAAGTATTTCAGATCTTTCAAAAGACTTTAAGGTCTCAGCAAGTGCTTCTAATACTTTATGATTATAAAAAAAGAGACAAATTTTCAAATTTCGCCTTCTTCCTGTTGATCAGTACAAAAATATTCTGATTTACAACTCCTTCAAACCCGTTACTACACACAATCAGTTCATCTGGAGAAGTAGTCTCCCTCAACCTTTGGGAAGACTGAGTGTGAATAATCCCTAAGTACACTCATTGGTTGAGAATATTTCTGGGTATTTTTGCGTTATTTATGTATACAGACACGATATCAGTCATACCGCGCTGTGGTCACATTGCGTGCGTTGTTTGCCGCTTGTTGTGATGTAAGATCCTTTTTATTCCACTAATTCCACATACGCCTCTCCGTTGTAGTATAGGTGTCTCTACAAATCAAAATGTACTGTTCACTGACTGATCAACAAAACATCGACCATTCTAGCTACACATGGTGCGGCCAGGTCTAAGTGTGCACCAGCTCTGTGCAGTCTTGATCATTTATTACTGGCAAATTCTTATGAAATACCTCCGAGAATGGATGCATTAGAAACATGCTTCCTGTAAATCGCAGTTGTGACAACCGTTAGTGTGTAAACAGAAGAAATTGAGGTTACAGTCCTATGTCTCATAGGAATTCAGGGAATTACAGATATTTTGTGACATGGTTGACAAGAAAACTGAAGGAAATGGGCCGAGCATAATTTGAAGTATTTATCTCGTAATTAGCTTGACTGACTGAGGGGGTGATACCAAAATGGCTCGAAGGACTTAACAGAGCATTTATCTACATCTACATTTATATTCCGCAAGCCACCCAACGGTGTGTGGCGTAGGGCACTTTACGTGCCACTGTCATTATCTCCCTTTCCGGTTCCAGTCGCGTATGGTTCGTGGGAAGAACGACTGCCGGAAAGCCTCCGTGTGCGCTCGAATCTCTCTAATTTTACATTCGTGATCTCCTCGGGAGGTATAAGTAGGGGGAAGCAATAACTTCGATACCTCATCCAGAAAAGCACGCTCTCGAAACCTGGAGAGCAAGCTACACCGCGATACAGAGCGCCTCTCTTGCAGAATCTGGCACTTGAGTTTGCTACCCATCTCCGTAATGCTATCACAGTTACCAAATAACCCTGTGACGAAACGCGCTGCTCGTCTTTGGATCCTCTCTATCTCCTCCGTCAGCCCGATCTCGTACGGATCCCACACTGATGAGCAATACTCAAGTATAGGTCGAACGAGTGTTTTGTAAGCCACCTCCTTTGTTGATGGACTACATTTTCTAAGGACTCTCCCAATGAATCTCAACCTGGTACCCGCCTTACCAAAATTAATTTTATACGATAATTCCACTTCAAATCGTTCCGTACGCATACTCCCAGATATTTTACAGAAGTAACTGCTACCAGTGTTGGTTCCGCTATCATACAATCGTACAGTAAGGGATCCTTCTTTCTATGTGTTCGCAATACATTACATTTGTCTATGTTAAGGGTCAGTTGCCACTCCCTGCACCAAGTGCCTATCCGCTGCAGATCTTCCTGCATTTCGCTACAATTTTCTAATGCTGCAACTTCCCTGTATACTACAGCATCATTTGCGAAAAGCCGCATGGAACTTCCGACACTATCTGCTAGGTCATTTATATATATATTGTGAAAAGCAATGGTCCCATAACACTCCTCTGTGGCACGCCAGAGGTTCTTTAACGTCTGTAGACGTCTCTCCATTGAGAACAACATACTGTGTTCTGTTTGCAAAAAACTCTTCAATCCAGCCACACAAATAGTATGATATTCCGTAGGCTCTTACTTTGTTTATCAGGCGACATTGCGGAACTGTATCGAACACCTTCCGCAAGTCAAGGAAAATAGGATCTATCTGGGAGCCTGTATCTAATATTTTTTGGATCTCATGAACAAATAAAGCGAGTTGGGTCTCACACGATCGCTGTTTCCGGAATCCATGTTGATTCCTACAGAGTAGATTCTGGGTTTCTAGAAACGACATGATACGCGAGCAAAAAACATGTTCTAAAATTCTACAACAGATCGACGTCAGAGATATAGGTCTATAGTTTTGCGCATCTGCTCGACGACCCATCTTGAAGACTGGGACTACCTGCGCTCTTTTCCAGTCATTTGGAACCTTCCGTTCCTCTAGAGACTTGCGGTACACGGCTGTTAGAAGGGGGCAAGTTCTTTTGCGTACTCTGTGTAGAATCGAAGTGGTATCCCGTCAGGTCCGATGGACTTTCCACTGTTAAGTGATTCCAGTTGCTTTTCTATTTCTTGGACACTTATTTCGATGTCAGCCATTTTTTAGTTTTTGCGAGGATTTAGAGAAGGACCTGCAGTGCGGTATTCCTCTGTGAAACAGCTTTGGAAAAATGTGATTAGTATTTCAGCTTTACGCGTGTCATCCTCTGTTTCAATGCCATCGTCATCCCGGAGTGTCTGGATATGCTGTTTCGAGCCACTTAATGATTTAACGTAAGACCAGAACTTCCTAGGATTTTCTGTTAAGTCGGTACTTAGAATTTTACCTTCGAATTCACTGAACGCTACACGCATAGCCCTCGTTACACTAACTTTGACATCGTTTAGCTTCGGTTTGTCTGAGAGGTTTGGCTGCGTTTAATTTTGCAGTGAAGCTCGCTTTGCTTTCGCAGTAGTTTCCTAGCGTTGTTGTTGAACATCGGTAGGTTTTTCCCGTCCCTCATAGTTTTACTACGCACGTATCTGTCTAAAACGCATTTTACGATTGCCTTGAACTTTTTCCATGAACACTCAACATTGTCAGTGTCGGAACAGAAATCTCGGTTTGATCTGTTAGGTAGTCTGAAATCTGACTTCTACTACTCTTGCTAAACAGATAAACCTTCCTCCCTTTTTTTATATTCCTATTTACGTCCATATTCAGGGATGCTGCAACGGCCTTATGATCACTGATTCCCTGTTCTCCGCTTACAGAGTCGAAAAGTTCGTGTCTGTTTGTTAGCAGTAGGTCCAATATGTTATCTCCACGAGTCGGTTCTCTATTTAATTGCTCGAGGTAATTTCCGGATAGTGCACTCAGTATAATGTCACTCGATGTTCTGTCCCTACCACCCGTCCTAAACATATGAGTGTCCCAGTCTATATCTGGTAAATTGAAATCTCCACCTAAGACTATAACATGCTGAGAAAATTTTTTTGAAATGTATTCCAGATTTTCTCTCAGTTGTTCTGCCACTAATGCTGCTGAGTCGGGAGGTCGGTAAATGGAGCCAATTATTAACCTAGCTCGGTTGTTGAGTGTAACCTCCACCCATAATAATTCACAGGAACTATCCACTTCTAATTCACTACAGGATAAACTACTACTAACAGCGACAAACACGCCACCACTGGTTGCATGCAATCTGTCCTTTCTAAACACCGTCTGTGCCTTTGTAAACATTTTGGCAGGATTTATCTCTGGCTTCAGCTAGCTTTCCGTACCTATAACGATTTCAGCTTCGGTGCTTTCTATCTGCACTTAAAGTTCCGCTACTTTTGTAATGCAGCTTCGACAGTTTACAATTACTATCCGATTGCTGCTTGGTCCCCTCATGTCCTGACTTCGCCCCGCACCCTTTGAGGCTGTTGCCCTTTCTGCACTTTCCCGAGACCATCTAACGTAAAAATTCGCCCAGTCCACGCCACACAACCCCTGCTACCCGTGTAGCTGCCAGTTGCGTGTAGTGGACTCCTGACCTATCCAGCGGAACCCGAAACCCCACCAACCTATGGCGCAAGTCGAGGAATCTGCAGTCCACACGGTCGCAGAACCGTCTCAGCCTCTGACTCAGACCCAGTCATTGGGATGGATTATCGACAGTCTACTCAGCAATGCTGTGTTATATGTAGTATGCAACGCGAGGAGTTGGGCGTCGCACGTCACTCCACGCCTCTCGTCAGTAACTAACCACCAGCAACCAGCAGTTTCTACCTGTATTGCCATAGCCTTCAAGAAGCAGTTCCTGTCGTGCCGGTATGCTTTCAGTCTCGGCCGCCTTGAACACTGATCTTTGACGTTAACATTATGTGAATACGGACTTCTGTTTTGAAATGCGATTTAGACTTACTTTCCCAGATGTATACGGCATTGCTCGTTAATGTGAGTTCTCGATTGAACCGTGTCACATCGTTCAGTCTCGTAGCATGACTTGGCCAGTGCTTTGTTATGATGCTGCATTTACTGAGTTCCGTAAATTCATCCAGCGCTGATATAAAATAAAGAAAGTAGAATTTTTATTATTTATTTATTTTTGAATCATCATCCTTCTCGCCGGTTCGATGCGGCCAGCCCCAAATTCCTCTCTTGTGCCACATTATGTACCTCAGAGTACCTCCTGCACCACTTGCACTCTACTTGCTCAGTCATTTGTTGGATTTAACCCAATCAGTTTACACGCCCTACACAATTTTTAACCTGTACACCTCCCTCTCGTGCCATGGAGGGTATTTCCTGATCTCTTAAATTATGTCCTATCGTCTAGTCCCCTCACCTTGCCAGTGTTTCCCGGATGTTCCTTGTACGCTGATTCTGAGGGGAAATTACTAGATTATTTATTAGCCCACCTAATTTTCAGCATCCTTTCATAGTACCATTTACCAAATGCTTGAATTCTCCTCTTTAGTGGCTTTACCACATTCCATATTTCATTATCATACGATGCTGTACTCCAGACGTACACTCTAAGAAACTTCTTTCTCAAATCGAGGATCAAGTGTGATACCAGTAGCCATCTTTTGATCTGGAATGCCGCCTTTGCATGTTATTTCCAGCTTTTTATGTCCTAGTTTCGTCCATCATGTGTTATGTTGCTTGTCTACTTGGTGTCTACCAACTTCGATGTTAAGTTTATCGCTAATCTCATTTCTGCTACTCGTCATTACTTCGGTTAACCCTCATTGCATATTTTATACTCATTACACATCTATTCAACATGTCTTGTAATTCTCTTCATTTTCTCTGAGGATAGCAATGTCATCTGCAAATCTTATCATTGATATGCGTTCACCGTGTATTCTAAATCCCTCTTGAATTCATCTGTTACATCCTTCATTGCTTCTTCGACGTAGAGGTTGAACAACACCGGCAAGAAACTGCATCCCTCTCTTACACCCTTGTCATTTCGAGCACTTCGCTTTTGGTTTTCCATGCATGTTGTTCCCTCTTGGGTCTTGTACTTACTGTATATTACCCTATTTTCCCTATAGCTTACTCCTATTCCCCTCAGAATTTCGAGCGTCGTGTATGGTTTTATGTTGACTAAGGCTTTTCTGGTCTCTATGAACCTGTGTTAAACGTGTCTTGACTTTTCTTAAGTCCTAACTCTTTTATGGAGTGCAACATCATAACGGCCTGCCTTGTGCCTTTACGTTTGCTAAAGCCAGACTGATTGTCATCTAGCAGCTCCCCAACTTTCTTTTCCATTCTACTGTATACTATTCTAAATAACTACTTGCATCAGCTGCTAAAGCTGTATGTGAGATTGTTTTAGCACTTATCTGCCTTGCTATTTTCGAACCTGAGTGGATGATATTGTTCCAAAGTCTATTATAATGTCTCAAATCTTTGGTTGTACACACCATGTTGAAAAATCCTTTGGTGGCCACTTTCTCCATGTTTACCGTAATTCCAAAGGAATGTAATCCATCGATTCACCTCCGTTTGACCACAAGTCTTTCAAAGTCCTGTTCAACTCTGACTTATACAGGATCCCCCATGTCTTCCATAACGAAACTCGTTTCTTCTTCTCTCATGACAGTTCCTCGCGTAGAGGCCTTGAATTTGATCGTTCTACCTATACGCTCTTTCCTCTGCATTTAACAAATTTAACAGTGATATTCCCATCGCAGTTTTAATGTTGAGACCTTTGCTTTTAACGACATCGAGGACTACTTCCACTTTTCTATATGCTGAATTAGTCCTTCCAGTTGTTATACATCTTTCGACTTCTTCACATTTTTCCTATGGCCATTTTGCCTTTCCTTCCTCCACTTCTTCAGTTTTTCATCCGTATATGATTTATAGTGTTGTATCCCAGTCGTTTCCTGAGAATATTTGAAGGGCTTATTTCAGTAGTGGTACAGGTCCATTTTTATTCATTCTGAGATACAGAGTCCTAAAGTTAAATGAGCGCTGAAAAATCTGCAGCTTTTCAGCGCTCATTTAACTTTAGGACTCTGTATCTGAGAATGAGCAAAAATGGACTTGCATCACTATTGAAATAAGCCCTTCATTTGTGCTCCCTCCTTTTGTCGATTGTTTAAGTACATAGTATCTATAGTATATCTACCGTTCCCCAAGGTTTCTCCACAGTTATCTTCCTTGTACATGTATTTGCATGTCCAACATCTGCAATTTCCAATTTTAGAGATATCAGTTCTTCCTCCGTTGAACTGCCTGCTATGATATTTAGTATCGGAATATCTGCAGCTCTAGAGAAATTGCTGATTACCTTAGCATCCAGTTTAATTTCCACTTTGATTCTTCCTGACTATGCAGTTAAACTTCAGTTTATTACTCAACATGTTGTACTCTTCAAAAAGCTTCATATAATCAACTAATGTGTTTTGCATTTATTGATAATGAAGACAAGGCTTAGATGGATAACGAAACAAACAGAAGAGTGGGAATGGCCAGGAGGACTTTAAGTAAACTAAATACCCTTTTTAAAAGCCGGCCGCGGTGGTCTAGCGGCTCTAGGCACTCAGTCCGGAACCGCGTGACTGCTACGCTCGCGGGTTCTAATCCTGCCTCGGGCATGGATGTGTGTGATGTTCTTAGGTTAGTTAGGTTTAAGTAGTTCTAAGTTCTAGGGGACTTATGACCACACCAGTTGAGTCCCATAGTGCTCAGAGCCATTTTAACCATTTTTGAACCCTTTTTAAAACTAAAGTTTTCGTATGTCTTGAACGAAAGGCCTACACTGGGTATATATAACCAGTTTTGACATACGGCATAGTGTCATTCTACACAAACGCCATTCAGAAAAGTGAGTAATATGCATTCAACAACGGAGAGCGCATGATGGATATTACACGGAAGGACATCAATACAAACAAAATGGATAATGGAAGGAACTCGAATAGAGGACGTAATGTGACTGATGAAAATAATATGGAAGTCGGTAGGACATTTAACTCAACAACTGGATGGCGGATAAAGGTATTACACTGAGGCTATTCAAATTCCAACACTAAGAAGAATAAACAATAAGGAAATTTCAACTAAGGTGCGCATATAGTGTAGTGGGAAGAACACACCATTAAAATTGTGTGTGAATTGGGGCTAATTGAGATGTAAAATTTAATCCATAGATTTCCAGTTCTGCTAACACAATGGTTCTAACCTATCAAGGCATCGAGTCGAACTGAGTTCTAATGACAGATGCGGGTACATCATTAAACGCTGCTTAAACTCTTATGCCAGATAGAATTAATCATCCGTAGTGGCTGGGGACCGGTTTGGTGCCAGTCTCTTAGAGTCCCATCACTAGACGGTTTCAACGAATTAGGAATATGAAGGACTTTGTCTCAAAGGAAACAGGTTTTTACATAACATTGATCGTTTTCCATGGATCCCTAGGAGAGGAGTCTCCGGGATGTGGAAGGAGTCAAAGTTTATTTTACCCTCTAAAACACACGCTGTTGCGCCCATACGACAGTGACTAACGCAATCGTTCGACCTCTTAAGAACTTCCATATTCGCATAATTCCAGTGTGATGGGCGAACCCATGAATTCGATATTCGCCTTATAGTCACTAGATCTCTGCAAAGTGAGCAGCAACGTCGTGGAACGATGTACCGAGGCCTCGACAGGCGACGACATGGCCGTTTTGGATATCCGACAAGTGTTGGTAGACGTTTCTTCACGAGGCCCTACACAATCTTGTCACGAACAACCTACATTCATATTCGACTTTCGAATTAGAAACCTGTTGAGTGGTTTTTCATTTTATACAGAATATAGATGGTATTATTTGTACCAAGTTTGTGAGGTTTCGCTGAAAAGCTGATTGTTTGCATATGACAACACGTAGTAGGACTTACATACATTTCATGCCAATTTAAGGTTTATTGCTTGACACCTTCATGGTGTTGCAGCTACAAAGGCCAGCAGTTTTCCTTGGTTGATTAAATTAAAAAAAGTAAGGACCAAGTCACCAACCTGATGGAAGCTAGGTAGAAGTCATTACAAAACGTCAGGAACTATGTGGGTGTGTATAACTAGATGATTTCATGTTGCTTAGATCATTTGTACGGTTAACCATAATCATGTGATAAGAGTCGGTTTAGATTGACATTATACATTCATATGTACATATGGCTACATGCTCAAAACTCATATGTTATTTTCCTTTTATAATACTTCTGTGAGTTATTAATTCCTATTCACCACCTTTCACAAATTACAGAAGTAGTAAATGTTCTACGAAACAGATGGATTTGGCAAGGAGAATCTTCATCAATTTGTTTTCAAAGTTAGCTTAGCTCTTTGTCATACACTATGTATCACTGCGTTTGTTTTAAAAAACTTTGGTGACGGCATTGTGCACCCCTATTTGTGCTACAGGCAATATTAATGAGGAGTAGTGAAAGCCATTTTCTCTTCTGGTATTTTAATTATGTACATCAACGTCCTTTATGAACTGCAGCGGAATATTTAAAATATATATCATGAGAGAATATACACACATCAAAAAAAGTTTTGCATCACCTCGTTTACGAAAGTTGTGGGACCTGTACAGAAAATTGGAAAAGAGTTCAACATAAACATCAATTCCGCCCTTTTTATTGCTCATGAAAACTACACATTGCATGTTGCACCACCATACAGCGAAACCTACAGAGGTGGTGGTCGAGATTTCTGTACACCCCGGAACCTCTAATATGAAGTAGTATGTCTTCTTGCATTGATGCATGCCTGAATTCGTCGTGGCATACTATCCACAACTTCATCAAGGCACTGTTGGGCCAGATTGTCCTACTTCTCAACGGCGATTCGGCGTAGATCCCTCAGGGTGGTTGATGGATGACATGGTCAACAAACAGCGCTTTTCCATTTATCCCAGGTGTGTTCGATAGGGTTCATGTCTGGGGAATATGTTGGCCACTCTAGTCGAGCGATATCGTTATCCTGAAGGAAGTCATTCACAAGGTGTGAACGATGGGGGCGGCCATGAAGACGAATGCCTCGCCAATATGCTGCCGATATGGTGGCACTATCTGTCGAAGGATGGCACACATGTATCGTACAGGCGTTACGGCGCCATCCATGACCATCAGCGGCGCACGTGGGCCCCACATAATTTCATCCCAAAACAGCAGCGAACCTCCACCTTGCTGCACTCGCTGGATAGTGCGTCTAAGGCGTTCAGCTTGACCAGGTTGCCTCCAGAAACGTCTCCGACGATTACCTGGCTGAAGGTATATGCGACACTCATCGGTGAAGAGAACGTGATGCCAATCCTCAGCAGTCCATTCGGCATGTTCTTGGACCCATCTATACCGCGCTGCATGGTGTTGTGGTTGCAAAGGTGGACCGCGCCATGGACGTCAGGAGTGAAATTGCGCATCATGCAGCCTACTGGGCACAGTTTGAGTCTTAACACGACGTCCTGAGGCAAAGGAAAAACATTATTAAAAACGGTGGCGTTGCTGTCAGAGTTCCTCCGAGCCATAATCCGTAGGCAGCGACCACCACCGCAGTAGTAGCCCTTGGGCGGCCTGAGCGAGACATGTTATCGACAGTTCTGTCTCTCTGTATCTCCTCCATGTCCGAACAACATGGCTTTGGTTCACTCCGAGACGCCTGGACAATTTCTTTGTTTAAAGCCCATCCTAGCACTAAGTAACAATGCGGACGCAATCGAACCTCGGTATTGACCGTCTAGGCATGGCTGAACTACAGACAACACGAGCCGTGTACCTCCTTCCTGGTGGAATGACTGGAACTGATCAGCTTTCGGACCCCCTCCTTCTAAATTGCGCTGCTCATGCATGGTTGCTTACATCTTTGGGCTGGTTTATTGACATCTCTGAACAGTCAAAGGGACTGTGTCTGTGATAGAATATCCACAGTCAACGTCTGTCTTCAGGAGTTCTGGGAACTAGGGTGATGCAAAACTTTTTTTTGATGTGCATATATTCCGTGAGGCAAATGTCTAAATTTCTCACTCCTTGTAGAGACGTATCCAACAAGATGGTGGGTAAGAGCCATATATGAGCCTCACAACGAGTTTTTGAGCAAGATCATTTGCCCTTCTGGTATTTTAATTATGTACATCACTGTCCTTTATGAACTGCAGTTGATTATTTACAACTAATTTCATGAGGGAATACATATACTGCGAGGCAGAAGTCTAAATTTCTTACTCACTGCACAGACGTATACAACAAGATGGTGGATAAGTGCCATATATCAATGTTACAACGCGTTTTTGAGCAATGAAGACTTTCTTTGTTAGAGATGGGTTACCCCAAATCAGTATTTCATATGGCAGTTTCAAATGAAAAGACGTAAGATATTACAACTTACTTATTTGTCTCTTTCCAGATTTGTAATGATTCGACGTGCAAAATATCGTAATGGATAATAGAATCTGGAGGCGGCTTTTAACAGCCTATGAGCGCAAACTTCAGATACTGCTGCTGCCGACGCCGGTGATAATGACGCCACTGATCAAAGATGATAGCTTCCCTGAGTCTAGTGAAACATGAAATGCTAATAACAGACGCAGAAACTGAGGTGTGTATGTGTTAAGAGATTACCCTCAGCAACATTTCTATGCAGCATAGGATATCGGTCGGGAGCATCCGTCCCACGGTTCTAAGTACAGAGGCTTTTGACACTTTAGAATTCCTAAACGAATTTATGCAGAAATGAGTTTCACGACCTTTTGGAATGAACAACAAGTGAGACGCTCGTCCACTTAAATTAGTTTACAGACAGAAGAGGTGACGCCTAATTTTTGCGGCTTGACCGTGAAATTCTTATTGAGAATTACACATCTGAAATGGGACTTCTCTTACATGTCATCAGAAGTGACTCGTCGTTCGCTAACTAGAGTGGAATGCTAGAGGAAACCACTATTTAATTAGTTTGTCGAATAACTGTACTGCCAACTCGGCACTGATAAGCCCACTTATTCATCTACAACCACATACAAACTCCTAATGCCACTACACGGTGCATGGCGGAGGATACCACGTACTACTGATGGTCACTCCCATTCATATTCCACTCGCCACTAGAGTGACGGAAAAACGACTTCTGTAAGCCACTGTATTAGTCCTAATTTTTCTCATCTTATTTTAGTGGTCTTGAAGAAAAACGTACGTTTGCGGTAGTAACATCAGTCTGCAGTAACAACGCCGGTTATCGAAATCTCCTCAATAGCGCTTCACGAAAAAAACCTCGTCGCCATACAGGGATTCCCAATGGAGTTCACGAAGTATCTCCGTAACACTTGATTGTTGATCGGACATACCGGTAACATACGTAGCAGCACGCGTGTGAGTCGCTTCGCTGTCTTCCTTTAATCCAGCCTGGTAGGGATCCCAAAGATTCGAACAGTATTCAAGAGTGTGTGGTAGTAGCGTTGCTCCACGGAAATGCCTGCCGACAGTTGTTAACTACAGCTCTTTGCCCACTGACGACTATAACGCACTACTTTAGTTCTACCAGGGGAGCCACGAATCAGCCGATTGCTAAGAAAGAAGGATGCACTGCCGCATTTAATCTGTGCTTCTTATTATGGAAAAGAGGTTTTCATGACACACCTACGTTTCTTCAGTGATTCATTGTTGTAGAATGTATTTCAACGACAGTGTCTGGTAACATTGTAGGGAACCAAGCTTTCTGTCGTGGAAGGAATCTCAGCTCTTCTGTCGTCTTACGCCGAAAACGTAACAGGAGTGCCGCATACTTCCGAATCCAATTTTAGGCGACATTAACTTTTCGAGTTCGACGCAGGACCTCTGAGTGTGAACCTAGTTTCATAGGCAGATACAAGGTGGAAGTGATATCCATCACCGCCCAGCTAGGACGAAATCAACAGATATCATTCACAGATATAATTGTATTTTCTTGTGTTTTCTTTGAACATTCTCTTCAGCGTTGCGCAACCACTATGAGACAGAAGGAAGAAGGAAGTCGTGTTTTACTGGTATGTCACGGGGGAGGTCATTAAAAGCGGAGCACAGGTCTCTATTGTGTAAGAATAAGGTACCAAATAGGCCTTGTCGTTTTAAAGTGAACCACCTGGGCATTTCCATAATCTTTAAAGATTTCGTGAAACCACAGGAAACCTACAAATGAGTGTAACAATATATGTATAAATCTATTCACAGATGATTTGAACATTCTAATTTTTGGGATGCTAATTCCTATGTAAAGTGCACGAAACAGAAATAGAGAAATCAGTGGTGTTGAAATTCACTGACAAAACAATAAATTTTCCAAAATTGTTACAACTTGGGGAAAATAGTGATATAAACCCTCGCCTCCCATCCCTTTTTTTTTAACACCATAACAAATTGATGTCTTGTCTTTATGCGCGGCAGTAATAGACGTAGTAAATAATAACTCTGAAGACTGAAGACTGCTCTCACGTTGTCAAGGTATCGTCACAGCCTAGAGTGGAGGTCTCGAGCTCGAGTCGCATTCCTCACTTGTATGCGGTTTTTAAGTGTTCCGCTACTGATCTTCTATTCTCAAAAGTTGCTGAAAATGTGACAGAAACGACCGATATATCATATCAGTGACACGTGTTCAAAACACTAGTTAAGTTGATTGGAGAGTTATATAATCGGAAGTTGATCTGAGAAATGAATCATATAGGTTTTCAAAACTAGATAATTCAAGGAAACACTGTACTTTATTAAACACACTTTAGCTACAACATACGTTTCTTATAAAACTTGTCCACGTCAATACGATTCCAGAAGCAATTTACTTTGTCATCCAGGACATCTACTTCGTTGTAGTCAAATGAGAAGCTACCAAAAGTGGAAGATTATGACACTGTGGAAGTTGCCGGTGACTATGAGGTTGCACATTTGGGGGAGTATTTCACGTCACAGGTTTAGTGTAACTACAAATATCCTTTTACTCTGTCCAGTGACATTAACGTGACCACCGGTCAAAAGTCAGAATAGCCACCATGTGGCGTGCGGACCGCTGCGAGACACGCAGGTACAGTATCAGTAAGGTACTGTAAGGTACCGACAGGAATGTAAAGCTAGTATGCTAGGTTTCTCGGTTAAGGGTCCATGGAGCGAACAGCCCGATCTAGATCATCCCACAGATTGTCGACTGGGTTTTAATCCGGGGAGTCTGGTAGCGAGCGGATTATGGTAAACTAGCCATGGTGCCCTTCGGATCACGCACGTACGCTGCGAGCTGGATGACGTGTTGCATTGTCCTGTCGGCAGGTGCCATCCTGTCGAGGAAAAATTGGTGAACATCATACCCAAGGATAGATGGATACCTCTACTCATCCATTGTACCTTCCAGAATGACGAGATCACTTTAGGAATCCCATGAAAACATTCCCCAGGCGATAACGCTCCCTCCTTGTCTGCTTTCAGACGTTTCACGCCGTACACACCAATGGCCATCTGTCTGATGGAGCATAAAATGTGACTGATCTCAAAAGGCCACCTGCCGCCATTCAGTGGAAGTCCAGTTGCTGGAGTGCAAATTCCAGACTTGGTCGCCGATGAACAACAGTCAGCATGGGTGCACGAACTAGAAACCTCCTGACAAGGCCCGTACACTACAACATTCGCTGAACGGTCGTTGAGGACACACTGTTGGCAACCCCTTGGTTCATCTATGCGATCAGTTGCTTAGCAGTTGAAATCTATTCACCCGTTCCCAACTCCACAGCCATCGATCACCTGTGTCATCTATGACTCGTGGTACACCACAGGTGCCTCGGCGCCTGTTTTGGATAGCGCCATTTTGCCATGCACTGTATACTCTAACCACGATTCCACACGAACAGTGTACATACTTTGCCTTTTCGGAACTGCTTCCACCCTTGGCCCGAAAGTATGTTTGGACGTCAGAAAATTCGCTCTGTTCACGCATTACGACAACGACTGCATCTTTTTCGGCTCCCGCGGACACGCTTTATATACCCTCTACTGCTGGTGCTGCCACCTGCGGTCTGTGAGTGATAATTGCACGTTCACGTCGAACATAGGTGCTCGTCACATTAATGTTACTGAACTGTGTATTGCTTTGCCGTACAGGAGATTTATTTAATTTCAGCAACAAAGTTCGCAGAAAACGACATTTTCAGTTCTTAGAACCATGGTCTTTCCTTTGGATGTTACTTTCCAAGATCTCTTACATAAATAAATTGAATTACAGCGGAAGTAATCCGTGTGTTTTTCAGTTCCATGTCTCCCTATCTCCAAAAGTAGCTTTACGGACACACAATGACGAGCATGTGGACTAAAAATTCCTTCTCAGTGCAATATATATTCGTCGTTCCCTGTAAGGATAGTGGAAGAAATAAAACTGTTGACTCAAAATGAATATTTTCTGAGAGTCGACTCTGTTCATGAATGGTTCAAATGGCTCTAAGCACTATGGAACTTAACATCTGAGGTCATCAGTCCCCTACACTTAGAACTACTTAAACCTAACTAACCTAAGGACGTCACACACATCCATGCCGGAGTCAGGATTCGAACCTGCAGCGCGGTTCCGGACTGAAGCGCCTAGAACTGCTCGGCCACAGCGACAGGAACTCAGTTCATATTTATGACTTAATTTGATAATGAATCTATAGATTAAGTTAGATGGTATAATCGTTGATGAACAATTTTAAGTAAATACAAAGCTGCAGTAACATCCGTGATAATAATACGTTGATATATAGTACAAGAACCAATAAAATAAAAAATATTACACCATAAATATTATGATTCTTTCGCTAACAGGTCGCCACGTATATGCCTAGAGTAACAACAATTTTCATTGACAGTGGAAGCCTTATAATTCGATGACACAATGCTGTTTACAGTTCTGGTCTCTCATCCTTACATTAAGTAACAAGAATCCCACGTCTCTCCACCAGCTCTTTGACACCCAGTGCGTATTTTTTTTTCATAGGGCACCCAGTGCGTATTATTTTTCATACACACCAATCAGCAAATGTACTTAAATAAAGAAATACTTAGAGCCATCTGTCAGTGAAAATAGTATAATTACTCAGGGACTGAATTATGTCGGCACTGGCAAAAAATCATGTGTATTAATTGGAGTTACAAAGAAAACAGCATTACAAAATGCAAACATTTTTGTAAATAATTATTTGGATGCGGCCTTTGGATATTCAGTGTGCACGAGGGCTTTGCAGGAACGTCTCTGAGGATCTTCCTTCCATGCTGCTAACGGAAGACACATCGCGCTAGACCACTACACGCTGCTGTTACTGTGAAACAGAGTTAGCCGCACTTGCCGCAGCCACTTTCTGTACTTCAGAAGGGCCAGTGCCCACATACATGGAGCAAATAACATAACAGTTGACAGAATTTCTGGAAACGAAACACGGAAAGGGTTCATGTGGCATATAAAACTTATAGAAAGCTACACGGGGAAAACAATGGTGCCATTCATTTGTAAATAACTTAATTCATTCTCGAGTTACGACTGATGTCTGTCCTTATGAGTGACATGAAAGCTAATGGCTAAAACACAAGCAGAATGCACTGAAATTCTGATAACAGAAGAGATTAGCGCCATTCTGTTGATATCTATGATAATGGAGGGGTAAACAAAATCACAGGTACTTCTCAAACGTCAATCCTCACTGGATGGATCCATCTAGTATAGTTGTCACCTCAAAAGTGATGGTTTAGTGTGAAATGTGGGATTCTCGTATTATCTGGCAGCCCTTCATTCAAGGTACACTAAAGATAGTATGTTACCAGCAATCGCTAGACGCAGATATGCTGCCGTCGCTGTTGTCAGAGGATGAGATATTTCCAACTTAAATCCTGTACAATGACACCTCACCTCGTTACATGTCAGCTGTTCGGGCAAAGATGGACATCCAGTTTCATTGGAGATGAGTAAGTCACACAGGTCGCTACGTTTTCCGCTACGTTTCCCCGATTTGATGCCGTTTGATTTCTATCTGAGGGAACAAGCGAAGGCAGATTAGTATTAGGGTGAAGATCAGAAATCTTGTAAACATCAGAAAGCGAATCACACATGCTTGAGCTGGCATTCAGATTCATGTGTCGGTTGAACTAAATGAGGAATAGGTAAAGCTGTTAGCAACAACCATACAACTTCTTGGACACCTCGTTGTGCACATCCTGAATTCTTTATGCGTCGTCAGAACAGTTTATCTTGTTCAGTATCAAAGATGCTACGTAACTCGAGAATGAATAGAATTTTGCTCAAGTGAAAGACACCATTTTTTTCTGTTTGATTTGCCGCACGACTCCATCTGAAAATCATGAGTGGCATCTACTATGGCTACTTGCCCGCCCGGCTAGCCGCGCTGTCTAACGCGCTGCTTCCCGAGCGGGCAGGCGTGGCGGTCCCCGGCACGAATACGCCCAGCGGATTAGTGTCGAGGTCCGGTCGACCGGACAGCCTGTGGATAGTTTTATAGGCGGTTTTCCATCTACCTTGGCGAATGCAGGATGGTTCACTTTATTCTGCTTCAGTTAAAATGTGTCGGCGATTGATATGCAAACACCATTTCACGTACGCGTAATTATTCTACCACGCAAATATCTGGGGCTACACTCGTCTGTTATGAGATGTTCCCGGAGGGTTCCACTGGTGGCCGAACCGTACAATAACCCTGTTTTTCGTGTGGGCCGGCGATGGCGTGGGTGGACTGCTGTGGCCTGGGTTGTCAACCACTGAGGGCTACGGCGGGACGAAGCCTCTTCGTCGTTTCTAGGTCCCCGGTTTTATACAAGACAATACAATACAATGGCTACTTAAAAAGTGGTCACCATGTGGAAAATATAACATCATAGGTTTTCATCTTCTCTCTTATTATACAACTTGACTTTATATTTCTTTTTATCTACCTGTTTTTTTGTCAGAAGCCTGTGAACCACCTTGTAGGAGCACAGATTAACCAACGGTGAAGCGAGTACAGTTATAGCCCAGCACCAACACACAATGTAAGCAGTAACAATGTTAATTCTGTGATGTATATGATAATGACAATGTGATTAGTCGTTAATTCAAACTTTCTACATGTAATTGTGGATAAATATAAGGTAACGGAAAATGCTCAGCATAATTTGAACTGAAAAATGGCTAGCAAGATATGAATGATAGCCGGCCGCTGTGGCCGAGCGGTTCTAGGCGCTTCAGTCTGGAACCGCGCTGCGGGTCCGGTCGCAGGTTCGAATCCTGCCTCGGGCATGGATGTGTGTGATGTCCTTAGGTTAGTTAGGTTTAAGTAGTTCTCAGTCAAGGGGACTGATAACCTCAGATGTTAAGTCCCATAGTGGAGGAGGAGGATCTTAGTGTTTAACGTCCCGTCGACAACGCGGTCATTAGAGACGGAGCGCAAGCTCGGCTGAGGGAAGGATGGGGAAGGAAATCGGCCGTGCCCTTTAAAGTCCCATAGTGCTTAGAGCTATTTGAACCATTTTTATGAATGATAATTCTAACGTTTTAAGTAGATAGCTAGTGGATAGCCGAGCGCATTAGAGCGTAGTTTGCGAGATTGGGAGAGACGAATATGACCCGTATCGAATCCGTCTCGTGAGATGTCGCTTTTAGGTGGATTCCTACGTCCAGCTAGGTGAATATCGCACTGGTATCCACTCCCCACGTCAGATACAATGTTACGAAAACATTTAGAAAAGGTTCTCACGCTTGAACATAAATTCCTTCCCGTGGGATGGAAAGTCATTCGGGCACCAACTGTCATTAATATTGCCGAAATTCATGTAAGAAACGCCGACCCCTTTGTGGAACGGGAAAAGCATCATTAGTGGTTTATGTAGATTAAATGAAATAGAGTGTATAAATCTGTGCTAGCCTTTTTACAATTTCTCAGAAATAATTTTCTGTGATGTAGTAAGTGTTCGCAAGAATCTCTTATACACTGTTGGAATTGAGACGTCTGATAGTGAGTAGAAGAGCCGGACAGGGGAGAAACAAGGAGGAAGCGACAGGTGGGAGTGGGGGCGCAGTGGACTGTGGAGGGGGTCGCGGCAGGCGAGTAATGAATGGCATGTGAGGCCACTCGCGGCCGCCAACTTTGCTCCTCAACTGCGCCCAATATGACGGCGTCTCGAGTGCTACAACCGGGCTATTTTTATATACTGGCTTATTTGTTGACAAACGACTCGAAAACTTTGCGATGAGCCTATATTAGTTTCTTCATATTGTGCCCCTCGTTGCCAGCTGAGTGCGGCTAGCGCGGTACCTGCTGCAGCTCAACTTTGTGTTCCACGATATTTGTTTCGTTCGCCGCGACTGAATACGCCGGTCTCGGAGTGCGATCAGCAGAACAACCTATCAGAACGAACTAAACTAGCATCAATAACTTTTTACCGAAAGATCAAATGTTTCACGTCGAGTATTTCTGAATGTATATCTTGCTGCAATCTAAAAATTTGATTCTACTGTGAGCCTAAACTATTCTTTTCCCGAACATCGGGTGTATATCACGCTTTTAGTCGAAAAAGTAGCTTTACGATAGAGCATACACTTGATTATCGTTGCATGCCGTGACGTCTGCTATATGACTGACAGTTTTCCATTTCATTCATGATATTCCTATTTTTGCATGTTTGATTAATATACCTTTTTGCTATGTGGCACCGTAGCCACAGATTTTTGAATGAAGGCGTCATTCAACATTAGGCTCTATAATCATTAGTACTTCTCCTCGGGCAATTAACCATTTTCAGCTTAAAATGCGGTTTCAAGTGTTTTATTGTATGAAAAGCACACTGCTCCACCGTCACTAAGGGGCACAATAGTTCGAAAGTGACATAATGCCAAGTAATTATCTAGAGCAACGTGCCATAAACATCAAAGTGCCAGCGAATTTACATCGTGTGCTGCCTTGCTATCATTAATGACGGTTTAGAAATTGTACTGTTTTTACAGTTCGACATCCATTTAGTGCAGTTTAGGCGAGAAAATACTGTGCTAAGAAACACCATTGACCAAAAAATAAATTTGAGAAGATACTAACAGCTTAGTTATGCACGTATAAGAGGCAGACAAAAGAAAACGAGTCAGATGAAAAAAATAAACAAACCGTTTATTATTTCAACAAAAAAAATCGTCGTCACTGTTAATCAGTTTACCCCACTGTGGGAGAATATGGTAAATGCCTTTCTGAAAAAACAATGTACCGGTTGTCTAACGAACCATGATTGTACCAAGGCGCGTAGCACTTCATCCAAAGCAAATCGACAGCTACGATTTTTTTCTCTTTCTTTTGCAAAAATATGGAAGTCTCAAGGGGCAAGTGGAGTGGTGTGTATGGAAGACGTGTAAGAACTTCCCAGTGAAATGCCTGCAGCGTAGTTGAAACAACCTTGGTAACATTGGGCGAGACCTTTTTATGGTTTGAGAATAACAGATAGGTTATTTAAAATGGCATTTTTTATTCGAGCCTAACAGAGTTTTCACCGTTTGTTTTCGGGATGGTGCGATAGGAATTAGGTAGCAAGTAAAACAAAAGAAGCAGAACTAACTTTGTACATGAATCTAATATACAATACCTAGACAGTGAATCCGCGATACATGAATCATAAATTAAGATAAAAAGACAGTCAGGTGGAGAGACAAACCATTAATTCTATATCAGCGGAGTGAGAAGAAATTATACTATTAATAAGAGATCAGCGGAGTGAGAAGAGACTATACTATTAGTAAGAGCAGACAGGCGCACCTGACAACAGTCTGCTGAGACTCTTAATCACGCGACATTGATCGTATAATTGGCGTGTTATAGTGATACTGGATCAAGAAAAATAAGAAGCAAAAGATATTGCAGACGCAACAGCTACAGTGATCCAACATAATCCAAGATAGCCCAGCAGTGAATTTGAATTTGAAATTATTTCAGACCATGGCATCACCATCCGACTCCCACGTGGCATAATCTACCTGAATTGTCAGATAAATCAAACGCGATGAAATTAATCAATTAACGTCATAATTTAGATTATAATGGCAAATGTAGTCCTCCCTGTGGCATTAGAGAAGAAAAAGAGACGCTAGGGAAATATTCATTCAAGTTAAGTGGTCTCTAGCTGGTTCTACATCCCATGTAGTATATCGCAGAAAGACAGTAACTCAAACCAGAACAATCAATCCAACAGTATGGATGGTGAACATGAATAAAATCGACAAACTAAGGGGACGGATTCCGAACTGGTAATGGAGGAAAAAAGGTCCTATGAACACATTCCCGGAAATGCATCGTTGCTACGGTAGATGGCGCTGACAAATGACAGTTCCTCTAATCACATGGCGTATGTTCCTTGTGTGCTGCTGGCTATGAGGTTGACGCAGCGTACTGTAAACAGCAAATGGCCCGATATTCACATCGGGAATACGCCGAGATGGTGTTTGTGTACGGACAAACAGATGGAAACGGTTAAGAGGCAGCACGGCTCTAAGAAAATAAGTACCTTCACAGGCACCAAATACATCACAAAACATTTCAAGCTCTTTTTGACCGTATATGAACAACGGTCCTTTCAGGTTAACTAACGCGCAGGGAGGCGGCTGACACATTGTGGAGGGTTCCCAGAAGAAAGTCTACGTTCACTCAGTGTCACCAAGAGGGAGAATTCTTTCCCATAGAAAAAAAACAGAAATCTTTATTGATGCACCACATAGTCGATACCACTCATCCAGGGATAATGTTACTTGACATCGCTAAATCGTGGGTTTTCAGTCACCATCACCAGGAAGAATTCATACCCACACAGTCATATTCAGTAACATATTTGTATAAACTGTAGATATGGATATAAAACATTATTTTCCCGTTGGGCGACAGCTGCTGCAGCGATGATGGCACCTCATGTGTAGGAGAACAAATTAATAAATATATTATAAATATTAGCGACGCCTTTCTTTTCTTCACCATTGGTACTACTAATTACATGATGCCTGTCTAGCCGCTATAAACTTACTGTTTCAGTGTTCTCACATGACTAGTTGAACACTTTGATGATAGCTGTAAATATGTAGGTTTTAGAATAATGAATAATGTTATCATCTTTGACACTAAGTGTAGTGTTGATTGTTATCTTAACAGCGACTGAATGCTCGACTGATTAATGGCTTTTATTGTATAGGAAATCATGTTGTTTCAAGTTTTCTTAGACATTCTATGTGTCTTCTGCTCTTTGTGAAATGTAAAGTAGAAATCTATGCTTGCACATTGCGTGCGGCGTGATGTGTGTTTATGGTATTTATATTGTAATCGTGACTGATTTACAGCACAACTGCGGCTAACGTGGCGTTTTTGCCGTGTAATTTAGTGGTCTTTGGTGATGTATACGTGGCATATGTATGAACTTGTGGTGTCCTGTTGGAGTAAACTGTAAAACAAATCCATGACTGGAAAGTACCTACTTTGTAGATACTTTGACTATAGGAGTGCGTGTTCGTATCTCAAAAATGCACTGATCAGAGCACAAATCCAACATTCTCAATACTCACGTGATGACTTTCATCACGAACGCACATCACCCTTCTTCCTTCTTCGTATCTTAACATATGTAGATCGACCACATCAACAAAAATTGTGTCTGTTTTATCGATTTACGTCACGAAGTTCAAATATATGGCGCTGTTTCTCTCTCTCTCTCTCTCTCTCTCTGTGTGTGTGTGTGTGTGTGTGTGTGTGTGTGTGTGCGCGTGTGGGGGGGGGGCTCATCTGCCGTTATTTATTGATACGGTTGACAATAAAAACAATTAATTTACAACCAACAATTACAGTAACAGCCAGCCTTTGTGATACTAAATTTCTCCTGACGGCTAGACGATTAAAAAAAAAGATTTAGACGTCTGCTGCTATGAACATTTCCCTGTCGCCCATTGCACTGTGGGCTGTTGCTGCTGTTGTGATGCTTCAGGCAGGAATATCTGTGTCTCTTCGTCTTTAAAAGTGATAACCACTCCCTAAATATAACAACATACACGTAATAATAATAAGAACCATAGGAATAACGTTTAGAGATGAACGAAATATTTACTCAACAGGTATTTCCAACGCAACTCACAGCCGCTTCTTACGTGATGGGACAATCAAAAGGTACTTTAAATGTTATATATAATTCTAAAAATTGCAACGTACTGCGTTGGCGCACCAAATTAGGTGAAGCATCTTCTTTCCATTATGTGGCACTGCCATTACTTGTTGAACAATTCTCCTCTTCTCAGCAGTAAGAGGCTCCTGTATTATTATAATTTCCATTTTTGATGTAAGAAGTTGTGGGCACATCCCTCTGATAAATGCTTACAACGAATAGACTTGTTAAAGTCTTGTTATCTTAACGCAACCGTCTCATCAGTTGAACAAGTGAGATCTAGACCGAGGTACAGAAAGCGTACAAATAACGAAACACACACAGCCGAATTATAGAAATTAAAATTGCACCAGGATAAGGGTGGGGGTGGGGGGAGGAGGAGAGGAGGAAGCTGGCACACCATTGGTGCCGTGAGGCCACACAGCGTTTCACTGGAAAGGAGAGATTGGGGGGCATTCTGTGAATGCTGATGCTGATGTCGTCGAAATGCAACAAGTACAATTGCCTGAGCACAGGATGCTGACGTTATCGATTCCGGGAAATCCTATCTTGACGTCATTAATTGCAGGGTAACTGTTGCTGGTATCAGCGATTAGGGCCAGAATGCCCAGTCATACTTTACTTCCGTTGTGATTTCATCCTGTACACCAGAGCAAAAATTGTGGTCGCACTGCGCTCCAAAGGGGTGTGAACATGATTATTCATTTTTTATAGACTCGTCTAGCTCCGTAGATCGAAACTGAGAAGCTAATCTCCAAGGTCACGGAACGTGTCAGTAAATGAAACTACAACATAAGAGTAACAACAGATAAAATGAAACGTTTAAGAACTAAACAAAAGGCGAGCCATAAGTTTAAGTGAACGCAATCAACAATATAGTATAAGAATTGGCTTAATTTTCAAGGAATTCCTTAACAGAATAGAAGGAGTGACCCATAAGGAAACTCTTCAGTTTCGATTTGAAAGCTCGTGGATTACTGCCGAATTTTTGAATTCTTGTGGTAGCTTATTGAAAACGGATGCAGCAGTATAGTACATTCCTCTCTGCACAAGAGTTAAGAAAGGGCAATCCAAATGCAGATTGGATTTCTGCCATGCATTAACTGACTGAGAGCTGCTAATTCTTGGAAATAAGCTGATATTGTTAACAAGAAACGACAGTAAAGAATATATGTATTGAGAGGCGAGTGTCAAAATACCCAGACTAGTGAACAGTGGTCAACAAGAGGTTCGCGAACTTACACCACTTATTGCCCGAACTCTTCGTCTCCGAGCCACAAATACCCTTTTAGAATGGGAAGAGTTACCCCAAAATATAATACCATGCGACTATAGCGAATGAAAATAATCAAAGTAGACTAATCTTCTTGTCGAACGATCACTTACTTCACATACCGTTATAATTGTAAAAACGGCACTATTAAGTCTTTGAACAAGATCCTGATCGTGCGCTTTCCACGGCAGATCTAGCTGAACAACTAGAAATTTGAACTAGTCAGTTTCACTAATCATAAGCCCATTCTCTGAAATAGCCCATTCCGTGATTGGGCTGTTGACCCAAGTTGCCCTTACAAGGGAACCTCCCCATCGCACCCCCCTCAGATTTAGTTATAAGTTGGCACAGTTGATAGGCCTTGAAAAACTGAACACAGATAAATCGAGAAAACAGGAAGAAGTTTTGTGGAACTACGAAAAAATAAGAAAGAAGTACAAACTGAGTAGTCCATGTGAAGATAATAAGTTTAGTGTCTGTGTTTTGCGACCGCAGCCCCAAACCGTGCGATTAGTAGACAGAAGGACGTGCCTCTCCAATGGGAACCGAACATATTTGATCGCAAGGTCATAGGTCAACCGATTCCTCCACAGGAAAATACGTCTGATATATTCTATACGACAGTGGTGACGGCATGTGCGTCACATGACAGGAATATGTTGTCGACCCACCTAACTTGTACACTTGGCGAATGGGTAAAAGATTCTCCTACGTTGCCCGATTTAGGTTTTCTTGTGGATGTGATAATTACTCCCAAAAAAGTGATGAAAACATAAGAGATTGTCACATAAACTGCAACAAATGAATCCAACAGTCTCACAGTAGCACACTTTTCCTTGCGCTCTGTCAAAACATGTTTTTAACGTTTTCAATTTTTTCCGTGTGTAGACCGTCAAATCCTGCATATGTCCAAGCAAATTAGAACATGTCCTGCAATTTTGGAGACGCGGTTGATTATGTGTGAGTGCCTGAACTTTGATAAATTGTCTGAAAATAAGAAAAATTTAACTTCTCACTCGAAAGAAGATTTGAACTAAGGACTTCTCGTTCCGCAGCTGCTCACGCTAACCACGGGACCAGGGCCTCGTGGGCTAAAGTGTATCCGTGATGTTGACTATCTTGCGCATAAACTACTCAGTTTATATATTTTCTTTATTTTTTCATAGTTCCACACAACTTCTTCCTGTTTTCTCGATTTATCTGTGTTCAGTTTTTCAAGGCCTATCCACTGTGACCACTTATTACTAAACCTGAGGGGGGTGCGATGGGGAGGTTCCCTTGTTAGTAGAGGGCAAATCATCTACGGGGTATCGACAGTGTCAAAGGTTGTCATAAACAGTCGTTTCCGACCGCGAAATGTGTGGGAATCGACGCACCAAGGAAACGGATGGATTCATTGACGCCCTTTATGCCACACGCTGAGGTCTTTCAGTACCGTTTCTGAGTGACGGTGTGTCAGCAATGTTCTCCTCAGAGACCCATATAAAAATCGCGTGATTTCAGTGTTGGACACCACGGTTCCGACATCCATCGCTAGGGCGTCAAATGAAGAAAGGAAGGAAGGAAGAAAGAAAAGAACGAAGATTAGAGTTTAAAGTCCCCTCTACATCGAGGTCATTAGCAATGGAGAACGAACCAGGAACGTTTCAAGGAGGGGAAGGAACAATACCGGCATGAGCCTGGAGAGATTTGGGGAAAACGCTGGTACCTAAAGCTGAACGGCGGGAGAAGGATTTGAACCGTTGTCCTCCCGAATGCGGCTCCTGTGTGATAGCCACTGCACCTCCTCTCCCGATACTCAAGAGCATTTGCATCATAATAAAGCAAACTAGTGGACTCTTATGACCCTAATTTCAAACTTGTGCGTGCTAATGCAAGACAGTTACGGGGTTGCGAAGAGATCATTTAATTGTGTTGAGTAGAGTGTTTTAGAATAATGGAAAAATAGACTGAAACCGACCTTGGACATGATGAATTTGGGAACACACGAGGCAATACTGACCCTTAGACTTATCTTAGAAGATAAGTTAAATAAAGGCAAACCTACGTTTATAGCTTTTTAGGGCTTTGGACAGTGTTGACTCAAATACTCTTTATTGTATTCTGAAGGTAGCTGGGCTAAAATACATGGAGAGAAAGTTTGTATACTACTTGTACAGACACCAGACGAGTATTATAAGATCCGAAGGGCATGGAGGCGAAGCCCTGGTTGAGAAGAGAGTGAAACAGGGATGTAGCTTCCCCAATGTTACTCAATTTGAACATTGAGCAATCTGTGAAATAAACCAGAGATAAATTTCGAAAGGTTATTAATGTTTTCGTTTCCCGATGACATCGTAATCTTGTCAGGGACAGCGAAGGACTTGGAAGTGCAGTTCAGTGGAATGGAGAGTATCTTGAAAATAGTATAAAAATGAACATTAACAAAAGCAGAACAACAGTAGCAGAATGTAGTCGAATTAAAAGTGGCCATGCTGAGGGAATTAGGTGAGGTTATGAGGCGCTAAAGGTAGAACGTAAGTTTTGCTATTTGGGCAGTAAAATAGCTATTGACGGCAGAAGTAAAGAGGTTAGAAAACATACACAGACAATGTCAAGTAAAGCATTTGTGAAGAAGAGAAGTTTCTTAACGCTGGATTCAAGTAGTGTGTTGGAAAGTATGTACTGAAGACATTTGTCTCGAGTGTGGTTTTGTACGGGAATGAAATGTGGACAGCAAGCAACGCAGGCAAGAAGGGAATAGAAGCCTTTGAAATGTGGAGTTGCAGAAGAATGCTGAAGATTAGATGGGTAGTTCGCGAAACTAATGGGGAAGTTCAGAACAGAACTTAGGAGAAAAGAAATCTGTGGCATTACACAACTGAAAGAAGAGATGAGTTCTTAGGATAAATCTGAGTTTATCATTGAAGGGAAGTGTGGGGGTGGGTAGAGGGTGTGACCAAATTGCAGAGGGAGAATAAGAGACGGGTACAGTAATCAGGCTGAAATGCATGTGGATTGCAGTAGTTATTCAGAGATGGAGAGGCTGTCGGTTTTGCTGATGTAGCCATTTCTGTATGAATTATAACTGTTGCTACAGCTACCCCGGGATTATCAATGCAAATCCGTGCGATAACATCATTAAGTCTGATCTCTTCATCACCTACGTATTTACCGTATATTCTACAACGGCACGTTTCAATATTACTTACCCAATGTCTTTGCTGAGAAACATTTTGAACGTTTTCAATAGAAATTCTGTCTTTTCATTCAGTTATGAAGCTATAATATATATATTCATTAAAAGAACTCCAGCTATTACACCATGACAATTGAATGTACGACGTTTGTAATTTCAGGTTAAATGCGCAGTATAAATTGCAAGTGCCAATAACAAAGGGAAAAATATGTACCTGAAGCAACTGAAGTAAGACAAATCCAGCGTCACTTAATAAAACTTCACGCAACATACAACAAAAGACACTAAATATGAAAAACAGCATCTAACGTACATGAAACTTATGGGTGACGTTAGCGCCACACAATCTCGTTTGCCGCTCCTGTAGCTGGCAAGTAATCCCGCAGCGTGCCCCAGTGTTTTATTCCAGTGGTGAGTAAAATTTAGTATGCGCGCCCAAAGCGAATGAAATCAGATGTGGGGAAAGCTTCCAAATCCAACATTATGACCTCACTCTGCATGCAGCAGCAAAAATATTCCACAGCGGTTATTCATTAATTAAGCCTTAGCAAAGTATGATAAACTGGGAATTATGGAATGTAATCGAGACGACACCAATCATCCCTGTCTGCACAGGTTTCATAAGTGAGATACTTGTCTGCTTTTATCTTTTTGGAGCGATTGATACCACACTTCTTAGGCTCTTCTTTTACTAACAGATGTATGTTTTTTGCTACTGTGGAAAAGCAATAAACAACAGATTCATGATGATTTCGATTGAGGAACACATAAACTTGTATATGTAACAGAAGTCAGAATAGGTGTTGTAAGACAACAGAGAGGTGCGGCTAACATATGCGCGTCTGACAGAGGAGGCGATCGCCAGGCAAGCGTATTCGCGACGTATTAGCATCTAACTGTCGTATTGCAGTGGACTACACTACTATTCGCAGGATATACCCACTGAAAGGTACATCGCCACTGTCTGAAAGGCAGCCGGTAAACGGAAAGGTTTGGTTGGATGCTTTAGGGACTATATTACTGGGTTATCAGCCGGATGGAAACCATGTGCGACATGAATCCCATCACTTAAAACCGGTAAAAGGAACAAATTGCGTAGAACGTCTGGTGTCACCGCCAGACACCACACTTGCTACGTCGTAGCCTTTAAATCGGCCGCGGTCCGTTAGTATACGTCGGACCCCCATGTCGCCATTATCAGTGATTGAAGACCGACAGCCGCCACACGGCAGGTCTAGTCTGGAGAGACTCCCTAGCACTCGCCCCAGTTGTACAGCCGACTTTGCTAGCGATGGTTCACTGTCTACCTACGGTCTCATTTGCAGAGGCGATAGTTTAGCATTACCTTCAGCTACGTCATTTGCTACGACCTAGCGAGGCGCCATATTCAGTAATTAGAATGAACTATGAACAGACAATATTGTGAATCATGTACCGTCACGAGCGACGTTCATCATTAATGGACTTAAGTTAAGTATCAAACTAATTACGTCCGCTTTCCCTCCTGCCTCCTCAAGCCAGCCTGCGTGCAGTTCGGCCTCCTCTAGTAACACGGTGTTGGCTATTCTGCCAACACAACAGAACGAACTGTGTGACCACACAGAAGGCGAAAACGAAAGAAGCAAGCCAAAAGTGAGGAAAGGTTTCTGCAAGTAATATTTCATTCTCGTCTACATCTACATGTTTGTTCCGAAAGGCTCCTTGCGGTAAGTTGGGGAGGATCTTTTTGCACCAATGTAACTTCCCCCTTTTTCTGTTCCAGTCGCGTATGCTTCACGAGAAGCATCTACTGGGTAAAATACTCGTATATATACTCTGAAAAGTAATGGCCCTCTAACAATCCCCTGGGGCACTCCCGAAGATACTTTTACGTCTGAAGGCTTCTCTTCGTTCAGAATAACATGCTGTGTTATGCTTGCTAGAAACTCTTCTCTCCGGTCACACAGTTCGTCTGGTATTCCATACGCTTGTGTTTTGTTCATTAGACAAGATTACGTAACTGTATGGAATGGCTGCTGCAAGGCAGTGTGTGGCGTGAGGCGATAACTCAGAACGCGCAAACCATTACCAGGCCACCTTTTGAAAGGGGAATCAGTACTAACAAAGCTACCTTGTAGCCAATGGCACCACAGTGAAGAGATGCGGAGTTGGCGTTTGGTTTGTAGGGCGCCCAATTGCGCGGTCATCAGCAGCCATCCAAAGTCCCTGTTTTTACACAGCCCAATTTTTTGTACACAGTCCAATCTAGCCACTGTCACGACTGATGATGATGAAATGATAAAGACAACACAGACATCTAGTCCCTGGGCAGAGAAAATCCCCAACCCTACCGGGAATCGAACCCGGGACCCCGTTATCTAGAAGCAACAACGCTAGCCACTAGCACTGGCTGCGGATGCGAAACGGAGTGATGACTGTCGTCTAAAGACCTAATCTGTAAGTGGAAGAGTACCTCAGCTAGGACTGAGATCAAATGTAGAAGAATCTTTTACTTTCAAAAATTAATTTAATCCTTTGTAAACAATATGTATAGCGTCGGTATCGAATAATAAATAATATCTGTATAATTATAATTAATTTTAATTATTTAATCGAGAGCCAATCTAATTTTGAACAATTTATCGCACTGATTTACAAATATCGAAAAACATTGTACCCTAGCAAAAACGCAGCGTCACCGCGTGCGAGCTGATATAAATCTTGATGAGTTTGATGTATAGTACTTGTGGTAGTGATAACTTAATGCCCGCAAGGCTGTGAAAGGACTGCGACGTATTTGCGTGGGTCAAGTGATTACGTGATTTTGTTGAGGCTAGACATATGCTGATGTTTGCCAGTTGGCCCGAAAGTGTTAATGATAAAATTTTCTGCACAAGTTGGCTGACTTTTTCACAGTCTTTTTGGTGGACTTCAATCGTGAACAGCAGCATGATGTTCAGTAGATTCTAAACCACTGATCGTGAAAGCGGCCCAATCGGTTTCTGCAATCACATTTGTAAAGACGAATGAAGGTAGCGTATTTATTTACTCATCAGAATACATTTTGTGTTAAGAAAGTTTTTACTACGATATCCATATGAGACCCGCAGTTTTGGTGAATGATTTGGAACTTGGTAGAACAGTAACTGGAAAATGAATAGGGTGAGTTTCCGTCCCCCAGACACCAACATAGCCTACATTCTTTCAATATCGTTCAGGCATTCTACTAAGTGATTTTAGGCAAATTGTATGTAGAAAGAGAAAGACGAATATGGCCGCGTGAACAAGACGTTTAGTAAAGAGACTCTCTTTCGATAATTCTTAAACACTACAACTCTAAGGAACGTGCGTTGAGTCGAACAAAAATGACAATTTAACTCAAAGACAGCTATTACAATGAGATCACCGTGATTTATGATGGTCCCTGGGACGAAACAAACTGCGCCACATTGTAATGAATAGTTAGGGTTAAGATATTGTATTAAAATTAACCTCTGTCCAACGGCATTTTCTCCACACAAGGAATGACAAGTGTGACGAATATGTGAGTCACTGGGAATGTCAAGAGTAATGATTGCGGCATTCAGTGTCCTAAGTAGTTGCAGTTTCATGACAAATGCAGATTGCAACCCTTAAATTCTGTGCGGTGGGTTCCAGGATTTAACACTTGCCACCAAAAAGATGGTTCGAATGGCTCTGAGCACTATGGGACTTACCATCTCAGGTCATCAGTCCCCTAGAACTTAGAACTACTAAAATCTAACTAACCTACGGACATCACACACACCCATGCCCGAGGCAGGATTCGAACCTGCGTCCGTAGCAGTCGTGCGGTTCCGGACTGAAGCGCCTAGAACCGCTTGGCCACCGCGGCCGGCGCCAAAACGATATGCCAGGTGCAACAAGCACGGTGAATTTCTGAACAAACATCTGTACCCACTTTCCCTAGAACGACTAGAGGCAACTTTCTTACCTCTTATCTTGTAAAGATGACTCGTAGCCGTCATTTCGATAGTCTTCTTCTCCGCCGCCCATAGACGCTTTCGTGCGTGCAATAGACAGTCCACAACGAAGTAGTAAATGGGAAAACCGCAGTGATACTAGAATAAGAAATTACGAAATTTGGGGATGCCACTTGTTTTCCTTTTCTTCATAGTATCAACAAATTAAGGCAGTTCCGAAAGCTGGTCTCAGAACAAACATTCCAGAGCTGAGTAAAATGTCACAACAAAATGCCCCCTACGATCTTAGAACTTACATGATATTTCACATATATATGTTTTGCAAGGCAAGTTCTGACAATTACATCCATCTATACGTGAAATTGCACTTCAGACTTAAACCACCAGTTGTCTCGCCGGAAACCGATCATAGACTAGTTAGATTAGCAAAACATCTCATATGTACGTCATATAGGGCACGTTATTAGCAAATTACTCCATCTTTACGCGAGAACACATTTTATACACGGATTCATGCATTACCTTCCTGGAAAAGATCTTTGACTAGTAGTAGGCTATCTTAACAGTTTTGTACCTACCCACGCAGAATACGCTTGTGATTGGCTCTTCTTGTCCACCCACGACTATCAATAGTAACTAACTATTGTAATTAGATTGTACGGGTGAATTGAGGGTTATTAAAACTGATATGAACAAGTTATTACTCCAAGTAAAAACGTCATCAGCACGTTTCGAGATGTATATTAATACTCAGACGGTAAATACAATTAATGAAGGATATGCTGCTCCGCACAAAGCCTCCCAGGTGGACCCTCGTTCTCTGTATAGATTTCTTCACAATACGGCTTCTACTCAACCCACTGTTCTCATGTTCAGAGACTATCCATCGCATCACGTGATGGCTACTCATCTTGCTGTCTTACGGCAACATGGATCTTTTAGTAGTGAACGTTAAAGCGTAACAACGAAATGTAATAAAATGTAGGCATGGATGTGATATAGCCGCTATACATTCCGCCCCACCACCACCACTATAAGAGATTTTCTGGTGTTTATAAGATATAAAAAAATTAAAAAAGAAGCTAAGCTCCAACCTAACTGAAGCCGTATCTGCCCTGTTAATTGCTGTTTTCGTACTATTTTGCTATTTCAAAAGTGCTTTAAATTTAATGGCGCTCTTCCTATTATCGAATTATAATGACATACACACGTATGTGAAGAATACACACGTATGAAGAATGTAGCTGTCCTAAAACAGTTTTACAATCGATTAGGAATTCTTCTTATCTTTCCTTTTTTTTTAAATACTTCAAAGTAATGAATTTCCTTCTTAGCACCCACGACACATCTGTTTATGTACATTTACCTGTTTCGTTTCTACTCTCCCAATAATCCGTTGATCTACAAGTTGTCTGTAGCACTCAGGTGTTGCTAGCATCCTTTCCACATTTCTTATGAGCACGTTGATACTTGCAACATTAAATAATACAAAATTTTGTCACATAGAGTATCACAATTTTTCTAAAAGAAAAACATAAATTTGTCTGTCACATAAATGGCTGATAGCCTCAACACAATAACTTCAGTGTTAAACGACTTTGCCGAAACAGCTGATGGCTGGCAGTTATCATCCTGCACATCACCCATTCCACCAAAACTGCTATTATGCACTCAGCTGATTCAACAGTCGATATGCTGTGCATCCCTTCTACGAAATCTTCCTCATTTGAAACATGTAATACATACGTAATAATTGTGGCCAATGCCACACCATCATATTACCAGTATACTCAAAATTAATCTAACTTTGCATTATATTAAAATTAACACTTTTAATTTAAGTATTTCTATTTATTATCTACAGTTGCCAACACGACCACAGTATGACCAAAAGACGTCGTTTGGAACGGCTATGCTCTTGTGCCTCAAACCAGCAAGCATTGTTTCTCTGAATAAGACAAACTTCAGAAAATATTTTGTGTTATTTTGTCGAAGTATCGTCGATACTTGATTTTTATCTTAGCCTTTTATCTGACACACCTGGTTCACATCTACATCTACATCATACTCGGAAAGCCACCAAATGGTGTGTGGCGGAGGGTACTTTCGGTACCACTATCTGATCGCTCCAACCCTGTTCCACTATCGAGTAGTGCGTAGGATCAATGATTGTCTGTAAGCCTCTGTATTGGCTCTAATTTCTCGAATTTTCTCCTCTTGGTCAATACGCGAGATATATGTGGGGGGAAAGTAATACGTTGTCTGACTCCTTCTGAAAAGTTCTGTCCCGAAATTTCAATAGTAGATCTGTCCGTGATGCACAACGTCTTTCTTGTAGCGTCTGCCAATGGAGTTTGTTTAGCAGACCCGTAACGCTCTCTCGCCAACTAAACGATCCCGTGACGAAACGCGCCGCCTTCCATTGGATCTTCTATATCTCCTCTATCAGTCCTACCTGATGTGGATCCAAGACAGATGAACAATACTCAAGAATCGGGCGAACAAGCGCATTTTATGCCACTTTTTTCGTTGATGATTTACATATTCTTAAGATTCTTCCAATGAATCTGAATCTTTTGTCTGCTTTTCCCACTATCTATTTTATATGGTCATTCCACTTAAGGTCACGCTGGATAGTTACGCCTAGATATTTTACGCCAGGCGCGTCCTCCAGCAGTTCTTCATCAATAATGTAGCTGTACAGTAGTGGATTTAAATTTCTATGTACGTGCAATGTGTTTAATTTATTGACGTTCATTGTCAGCTGACAGAGTCTGCACCATTCATCAATTCTCAACACATCGTTCAGCAAATTCTTACTATCTTTTGGCGTTGCTACTTTGGTATAAACAACTGCATCATCTAAGAATAGCCTTAAAGAGCATCCGACGCTTACTACTACATCATTATATATATATATATATATATATATATATATATATATATATATATATATATATATATATATATATATACTCCTGGAAATTGAAATAAGAGCACCGTGAATTCATTGTCCCAGGAAGGGGAAACTTTATTGACACATTCCTGGGGTCAGATACATCACATGATCACACTGACAGACCCACAGGCACATAGACACAGGCAACAGAGCATGCACAATGTCGGCACTAGTACAGTGTATATTCACCTTTCGCAACAATGCAGGCTGCTATTCTCCCATGGAGACGATCGTAGAGATGCTGGATGTAGTCCTGTGGAACGGCTTGCCATGCCATTTCCACCTGGCGCCTCAGTTGGACCAGCGTTCGTGCTGGACGTGCAGACCGCGTGAGACCACGCTTCATCCAGTCCCAAACATGCTCAATGGGGGACAGATCCGGAGATCGTGCTGGCCAGGGTAGTTGACTTACACCTTGTAGAGCACGTTGGGTGCCACTTGGAACAGCAAGTTCCCTTGCCGGTCTAGGAATGGTAGAACGATGGGTTCGATGACGGTTTGGATGTACCGTGCACTATTCAGTGACCCCTCGACGATCACCAGAGGTGTACGGCCAGTGTAGGAGATCGCTCCCCACACCATGATGCCGGGTGTTGGCCCTGTGTGCCTCGGTCGTATGGAGTCCTGATTGTGGCGCTCACCTGCACGGCGCCAAACACGCATACGACCATCATTGGCACCAAGGCAGCAGCGACTCTCATCGCTGAAGACGACACGTCTCCATTCGTTCTTCCATTCACGCCTGTCGCGACACCACTGGAGGCGGGCTGCACGATGTTGGGGCGTGAGCGGAAGACGGCCTAACGGTGTGTGGGACCGTAGCCCAGCTTCATGGAGACGGTTGCGAATGGTCCTCGCCGATACCCCAGGAGCAACAGTGTCCCTAATTTGCTGGGAAGTGGCGGTGCGGTCCCCTAAGGCACTGCGTAGGATCCTACGGTCTTGGCGTGCATCCGTGCGTCGCTGCGGTCCGGTCCCAGGTCGACGGGCACGTGCATCTTCCGCCGACCACTGGCGACAACATCGATGTACTGTGGAGACCTCACGCCCCACGTGTTGAGCAATTCGGCGGTACGTCCACCCGGCCTCCCACATGCCCACTATACGCCCTCGCTCAAAGTCCGTCAACTGCACATACGGTTCACGTCCACGCTGTCGCGGCATGCTACCAGTGTTAAAGACTGCGATGGAGCTCCGTATGCCACGGCAAACTGGCTGACACTGACGGCGGCGGTGCACAAATGCTGCGCAGCTAGCGCCATTCGACGGCCAACACCGCGGTTCCTGGTGTGTCCGCTGTGCTGTGCTTGTGATCATTGCTTGTACAGCCCTCTCGCAGTGTCCGGAGCAAGTATGGTGGGTCTGACACACCGGTGTCAATGTGTTCTTTTTTCCATTTCCAGGAGTATATATATATATATATATATATATATACTGTGAACAGCAACGGTCCTATCGCACTTCCATGTGGTACTCCGAATATTATCTTTACCTCCGTCGATTTAGTTCCGTTAAGAGTGACGTGTTCAGTTCTATCTGCAAGAAAGTCTTGAATCCACTCGCAGGTCTGCTCCAATACTCCGTATGCTCGATTTTTCTTCATTAAACGGCAATGCGGGACGCTGTCAAATGCCTTACAGAAGTCAAGGAACACGGCATCAGCCAGAGCGCTGTTTTCCACAACGCTGCGAATCTCATGGAGGAACAAAGCGCCGGGCGCTGTGATCGAGCGGTTCTAGGCGCTTCAGTTCGGAACTGCGCTGCTGCTACGGTCGCAGGTTCGAATCCTGCCTCGGGAATTGATGTGTGAAATGTCCTTAGGTTAGTTTGGTTTAAGTAGTTGTAAGTCAAGGGGACTGATGACAACAGATGTTAAGTCCCATAGTGTTTAGAGCCATTTGAACCATTTGAGGAACAGAGCAAGCTGAGTTTAGCAGGATCTCTGTTTGCGGAATCCATGATGTTTTTTATAGAGGAGCTGTTCTTTTTCCAAAAAGTCATCATTCTTGAACATCAAACATGTTCCATAATTCTACACCAGATAGCCGGCCGATGTGGCCGAGCGGTTCTAGGCCCCACGGTCTGGAACCGCTCGACCACTGCGGTCGCAGGTTCGAATCGTGCCTCGGGCATGGATGTGTGTGATGCCCTTAGGTTAGTTAGGTTAACGTAGGTCTAAGTTCTAGGGGACTGATGACCTCAGAAGGTAAGTCCCATAGTGCTCAGAGCCATTTTCTAGACCAGATTGTCGTCAACAATACAAGTCTATAATTTTGTTGATCTGTCTTACGGCCTTTCTTAAAAACGGGAACGACCTGCGCTTTTTCCAGTCGTTAGGTACCTTTCGTTGCTCAAGCGATCTACGATAAATTACTGCTAGAAAGCCAACAAGGTCTTTCGCATAACCTTTATACAGTGTTATAAGTATCTCATCCGGTCCTGAAGAAGCCTTTCCACTACTAAGCGATTGTAGCGCTTTTCAGTTCCGCGATCTGTTATCTCAATATCTGCCATTTCGACGTTCGCACGACAATAGAAAGCAAGGACAGTGTTACGATTTTCCTCAGTGAAACAACTTCAGAAGACCGAATTCAATATTTAGGCCTTCTCTCTGTTATCTTCCGTTTCGGTGCCGGTGCGGTCGCTGAGAGAATGAATAGATGATTTTGACCCACTTACTAATTTTACATACTAGCAAATTCTCTGAGGGTTATTACCCAGCTCAGTTGACAGAGTCTTACTTTCGAAATCATTGAACGCTTCTCTCATTGCTCTCCTTACGCTCATTTTCGCTTCGTTCAGCTTTTGTTTGTCAGCTGGGTTTTCGCTTTTCTTGAATGTGAGGTGAAGTTCTCTTTGTTTACCTAGCGCTTTTCTAACATGCCTTTAAACCATGGTGGATCTTCCCCATCCCTTAAAACCTTACTCGGAACATACTTGTCTAGGTTAAATTGAACGATGCCTTTGAATTTTTTCATTTGTTCTCCACAGCTTCGTCCTCATCACAGAATATTAGAGGCTGACTGCTGAGATATTCTTCGCTGAGAAAATATGTCTTCGTACCTTCCTTAACATTCCCACAGTCTTATGGTCACTGATACCTTCTTCTATGTTAACTGATTCGATCAGTTCAGGTCTTTTTGTTGCCAGGGGGTCTAAGGCCTTACCCTCACGAGTTGGTTCTCTTAATATCTGCTCAAGGTAATTTTCGGACAATACATCCAGAACAATGTTACACGATTCCCTGTCTCTGGCATCAGTTTTGATGGCATACCACTCCCAATTTATACTTGTGAAGTCGAAGTCACCCCCTATTACAACGGCATGATCAGGAAAATTACTAATCAAATTCTACAAGACCTCTCTGGTCTATAAAACCATCCGATCACCATTTTTGACAGTTCTTTGATACTCAGTTTCACCCAGATTATTTCACATTCGGAATCCGTGATTACCTCGCTAGATTGTATCGAATTTTTTACAGCAATAGACACGCCGCCACCACTGGCGACTAACCTATCCTTAAGATAAACATTCCAGTCTGAACATTATCACATTATTAATACTTGTTTCCAACCAAGTAAAGTAGCAATTTTCATTACAAATTTTAAATTCCTTCTGTTGGTTTACGACGTCACAACTAATATTATCTTCCTGACAAGTCGGTTTACTTACTTACTCGCATTCGGGAGGACGACGGTTCAATCCCGTCTCCAGCCATCCTGATTTAGGTTTTCCGTGATTTCCCTAAATCGTTTCAGGCAAATGCCGGGATGGTTCCTTTGAAAGGGCACAGCCGATTTCCTTCCCAATCCATCTCTAACCCGAGCTTGCGCTCCGTCTCTAATGACCTCATTGTCGACGGGACGTTAAACACTAACCACCACCACCACCACCACTTACTTACTCCCCGTCCATGTTATCAGCATTTACCATTATGCTGTAATCGCTCCTATTTACACAGTAATTAATTTCATACATTATTACCTCAGCATCGCTGATACTCTTTTTATCTTTTTTAACACATTTTCCTACATATTTAAGTTCTGTATATCTTTTAAGCATATTTACTCCCTTATTTTCATTACCACATTTACATATGACTTTACTTCATAATTCTGAACATCACGCTTCGCAATTTGTCGTTCGATTAATGTACTTTAGATTCATTACCCATAACGTTTGCTGAAGATTCCTCTTCAGTAATTCATTCACGATTTTCAGTACCTATGTTCCTAGCAGTTAAACAAATTTCCAGTTCGCCGATTCTGAATGCATTTCGGACATTTTAGTTTTAATGTCTCTTCTTAACTAGTCGTAAGCTTTGTTGAGCCGATCAATTTACTCATTAGATCTACCAGTCCTATTATTATTTTGCCTTAACACCTTATTGGCATTTAAATTTTCCTGCCGCACTCTCATTATTAGATTTATCAGTTCTTGTGTTCAATTCTTACGAAATTCTTTGAAAGATCAATTCTTTTGTCGATTTTCATTCGAAATCGGTCACATTTCAAGTTATAGGTCGTGTAGTAGTTAGCGTTAGAGCTGCGCATTTTTTAGATTGAAGTCAGGTTATAGGTATACCTGCTTAAAGGAAATCCCTATTACTAAGGGCTCACCTTCCGAGGATGTAATGTTTCCAAGTGGAGAAGGAATTAGCATATTTCATCAAAATATAGGAGATACTAGAGATAAAGTTAGTGAACTGATTATAGATGTTGACACTGAAATTATTGCAAAATCAAAGCACCACTTAAATGTTGTTGTTGTTGTGGTCTTCAGTCCTGAGACTGGTTTGATGCAGCTCTCCATGATACTCTATCCTGTGCAAGCTGCTTCATCTCCCAGAACATACTGCGACCTACATCCTTCTGAATCTCCTTAGTGTATTCATCTCTTGGTCTCCCTCTACGATTTTTAGCCTCCACGCTGCCCTCCAATACTAAATTGGTGATCCCTTAATGCCTCAGAAGATGTCCTACCAACCGATCCCTTCTACTAGTCAAGTTGTGCCTCAAACTTCTCTTCTCCCCAATTCTATTCAATACCATGAGCCCCCCCCCCCCTCTATTCAATAAATCCTTATTAGTTATGTGATCTACCCATCTAAACTTCAGCATTCTTCTGTAGCACCACATTTCGAAAGCATCTATTCTCTTCTTCTCGAAACTAGTTATCAGCCATGTTTCACTTCCATACATGCCTACACTCCATACAAATACTTTCAGAAACTACTTCCTGACACTTAAAGCTATACTAGATGATAACAAATTTCTGTTCTTCAGAAACGCTTTCCTTGCCATTGCCAGTCTACATTTTATATCCTCTCTACTTCGACCATCATCAATTATTTTGCTCCCCAAATAGCAAAACTCCTTCACTACTTTAAGTGTCTCATTTCCTAATCGAATTCCCTCATCACCACCCGACTTAATTCTACTACATTCCATTATCCTTGTTTTGCTTTTCTTGATGTTCATCTTATATACTCCCTTCAAGACACTTTCAATTCCTTTCAACTGCTTTTCCAAGTCCTTTGCAGTCTCTGTCAGAATTACAATGTCATCGGCGAACCTCAAAGTTTTTATTTCCTCTCTTTCGATTTTAACACCTACTCCTAATTTTTCTTTTGTTTCCTTCACTGCTTACTCAATATACAGATTGAATAACATCGGGGAGAGGCTACAACCCTGTCTCACTCCCTTCCCAACCACTGCTTCAATTTCATGCCCCTAAACTCTTATAACTGCCATTTGGTTTCTATACAAATTGCAAATTGCCTTTCGCTCCCTGTATTTTACCTCTGTCACTTTAAGAATTTGAAAGAGAGTATTCCAGTCAACATTGTCAAAAGCTGTCTCTAAGTCTACAAATGCTAGAAACGTAGGTTTGGCCTTCCTTAATCTAGCTTCTAAGATAAGTCGTAGGGTCAGTATTGCCTCACGTGTTCCAACTTTTCTACGGAATCCAAACTGATCTTCCCCAAGGTCGGCTTCTACTAGTTTTTCCATTCGTCTGTAAAGAATTCGCGTTAGTATTTTGCAGCCGTTACTTATTAAACTGATAGTTCGGTAATTTTCGCTTCTGTCAGTAGCTGCTTTCTTTGGGTTTGGAATTATTATATTCTTCTTGAAGTCTGAGGGTATTTCGCCTGTCTCATACATTTTGCTCACCAGATGGTAGAGTTTTGTCAGGACTGTCTCTCCCAAGGCCGTCAGTAGTTCTAATGGAATGTTGTCTACTCCCGGGGCCTTGTTTCGACTTAGGTCTTTCAGTGCTCTGTCAAACTCTTCCCGCAGTATCATATCTCCCATTTCATCTTCATCTACATTCTCTTCCATTTCCATAATATTGTCCTCAAGAACATCGCCCCTGTATAGACCCTCTATATACTCCTTCCACCTTTCTGCTTTCCCTTCTTTGCTTAGAACTGGGTTTCCATCTGAGCTCTTGATATTCATGCAAGTGGCTCTCTTTTCTCCAAAGGTCTCTTTAATTTTCCTGTAGGCAATGTCTATCTTACCCCTCGTGAGATAAGCCTCTACATCCTTACATTTGTCCTCTAGCCATGCCTGCTTAGCCATTTGGCACTTCCTGTCGATCTCATTTTTGAGACGTTTGTATTCCTTTCTGCCTGCTTCATTTACTGCATTTTTGTATTTTCTCTTTTCATCAGTTAAATTCAGTATCTCTTCTGTTACCCAAGGATGTCTACTAGCCCTCGTCTTTTTACTTACTTGATCCTCTGCTGCCTTCACTACTTCATCCCTCAAAGCCACCCATTCTTGTTCTACTGTATTTCTTTCCCCCATTCCTGCCATTTGTTCCCTTATTCTCTCCCTGAAACCCTGTACAACCTCTGGTTTAGTCACTTTATTAAGGACCCATCTCCTTAAAGTCCCACCTTTTTGCAGTTTCTTCATTTTTAATCTACAGCTCATAACCAATAGATTGTGGTCAGAGTCCACATCTGCCCCTGGAGATGGCTTGCAATTTAAAACCTGGTCCCTAAATGTTTTGTCTTACAATTATATAATCTATCTGATACCTTCTATTATCTCCAGGATTCTTCCATGTATACAACCTTCGTTTATGATTCTTGAACCAAATGTTAGCTATGATTAACTTATACTCTGTGCAAAATTCTACCAGGCGGCTTCCTCTTTCATTTCTTACCCCCAATCCATATTCACCTTCTACTTTTCCTTCTCTCCCTTTTCCTACTACCGAATTCCAGTCACCCATGACTATTAAATTTTCGTCTCCCTTCACTATCTGTATAATTTCTTTTATTTCATCATACATTTCTTCAATTTCTTCGTCATCTGCAGAGCTAGTTGGCATATAAACTTGTACTGCTGTAGTAGGCCAGGGCTTCGTATCTATCTTGGCCACAATAATGCGTTCACTATGCTGTTTGTAGTAGCTTGCCCGCATTCCTATTTTTTTATTCATCTACTCCTGCAATACCACTATTTGACTTTGTATTTATAACCCTGTATTCGCCTGACCAAAAGTCTTGTTCCTCCTGCCACTGAACTTCACTAATTCCCACTATATCTAACTTTAACCCATCCATTTCCCTTTTTAAATTTTCTAACCTACCTGCCCGATTAAAGGATCTGACATTCCACGCTCCGATCTGTAGAACGCCAGGTTTCTTTCTCCTGATAACGACGTCCACTTAAATAATTTGACAGTTCAGAGGCTTCCTTTAACAGGATACAGATTAGCTGGCTGTTTCTCAAGGAGTTCCTTGCGGCGTGGGGGAGTGGCTCTATACGTAAGAACCAGTATTCCATTTAAGTCTATAGACGTATCACGACACTGCGCTGAACAGATATTTAGATGTTGTGCAGGGGCAGTTGCATTTAGTGAAACTAAACTTCTAATTATTGTTGTTTATTCGCTTTGTGGGAAGTACCAGAAATTAGTTATATGTGGTGACTTCAGTATTAACTTTTTATATGGTGGTGCAAGAAAAAGAATGTTGGTAGATCTCCTAAATTCATATGATCTGATGCAGACTGTGTTTTCTTCAACTAGCGTGCAGGGGAACAGTAGCACAGCCATAGACAATATTTTTATTCATTCTTCATTAGTAGATGGGCATTGTGTTAGTAAAATAGTAAATGGCCTTTCAGACCATGAGACACAAATTTTAACAGTATAAGGCTTTTGTACTCAAACAAATATCATATTTAATCATAAACTATCTAGGAAAGTTAATCCAACAGCAGCAGAGTGGTTTTTAAACCTTGTCAAGGAACATGAGTGACAGGATGTTCATAGTGCCGATAACATAGATGATAAATACAATGCTTTCCTTAACAAATTCCTCATGTTCTTTGAGAGTTGCTTTTCATTAGAACGTTCTAAACCGGGTACTGTCACCAATAGGCAGCCCGAGTGGCTGAATAGTGGGATAAGGATATCTTATAGATCAAATCGGGAATTATATCAAAATGTTAGAGGTAGTCGCACTCAAGCTACAGTATTCCATTACAAACAGTACTGTAAGGTGCTTAATTAGTTATTAGGAAGGCTAAGAGTATGTGGTATGTAAATAGAGTAGCTAATTCAAAGGATAAAATGCAAAACATATGGTGAGTTGTTATTTTTACTATTAGAACAGTATCAGAAGTGAGTGATCGCTCGACACGAAAATTAGTCTACTTTGCTTATTTTCATTCCCTTATGTCGTATGCTATTATATTTTGGGGTAACTCGTCCCATTTTAAAAGGATATTTTTGGCTCAGAAACAGGCGGTTCGGGCAATAAATGGTGTAAGTTTGCGAACCTCTTGTCGACGCCTGTTCACGAGTCTGGGTATTTTGACATTGGTCTCTCAATATATATGTTCCTGACTGTCATTTGTTGTTAACAATATTATCTTATTCCCAAGAATAAGTAGCTTTGACTCGGTTAATATTCGGCAGAAATCAAACCTGCATTTTGCTTGGACTCCCCTAACTCTCATGCAAAAGGTGCGCAGCATCCATTTTCAATAAGCTATCACTCGAATTAACAAATCTTGGTAGTAATCCACGCGATTTCAAATCGAAACTGGAGAGTTTCCTCATGGGCCGCCCTTCAATTCTGTCGAGGAGTTACTTGAAAAATTAAGCTCATTCTTATTGTGTTGTTGATTGCGTTTACTTAAACTTATGGGCTGACTTTTTCGGGTTCATAAACATTTATTTTTATCTGTTATTTCTTTTATGTTGTAGTTTCATGTACTGACACGTTCGATGACTTTGGAGATTTGCTCCTCAATTTGGTCCTACCGAACTTGACTTGTAAATAAATAAATAAATAAGACAACATTTTCTGATGTTCCAATACTAATCTCATCATCACTACTTGAAAACACTGTTCATTTAACATGACATACACTGACATTAACGTAGTGTTTTAACTGACGTCATATGCTATATCATGAACATGATTCATAATGTCGTTAACATATTGTTGCCCATTTACCTCAACACCCCGTCATATGCTATATTATGATAGTCACTCCATGGTAGTAAATTGTTATTTTCATTATTGATTAACGCATTAATATTATCCTCATTATTAACAACATAAATTTGTGTACTGAACTCATTACCCATATTGTCATTACCAGAACTTATCTTGCTTTATTTACTATGGCAGTAATTCACAGAATGTAAAACTATATCTCCTAAAATAGCAAGGTGACTTTAGCTAAAACTATGGCAAAATCTCCTTCCTTACTAAGAATGTAACGCAACTTATATTTATCACTGCAATGTCAGGTGCCGTCTCCTCAGAGTTGGAGCCATGAGCATCGAGCTGCCGATCCGGGCAGATACCTGTCAGCGGCCGGTAATAGTGCGCTGAAGTCCGCACATGAGTTGTTGCCTGCGGTACACCGCGCGCTGCCGACACGGCCAAGTTCAAGCCATCCCTGGTGATCTGCTTTAGCTGGTCAGATCACTTCCGGTCGCCGGTACTGCCTCTTGCCGTCCCCGCATTGATGATTGCGTCGTCTTCACTCATCAAACTACAGTACCAGTTTACAGTCTATCATCAGATTATTTTCTAGCAACAAACACCCTGTCGTAGCACCTAACACCTGCAGTGGCCCACAGGAACAGTCCAAACAATCTTTGAATAGTTTCTTAATAATGGCCTCTTCATTTTCCAAAAATGATCTCTATCTCTTGTTTAATAAGATCCACTATAATCACTGTTCGTATAATGCGCTACATATCCACAATTCGGAAGTAACGTTCTCCCATAATGTTCATTGTTCGAAACTCATCTTGCATGGTCGATAATTACAAGGGAATCTGTACAATCAGTGTCTGTAATATGCCAAAGTCCACACCAAATTTAAAACTCAAAAGTCTCTCCAGATATGCACAGTTCAAGGTCATTCCAACATCTAATAATCACTGCCTGATCAGTGTTTTTCATAGTTCATCCATGATTCCACTCTTTAGTGTTCATTTTCCAAGAACATTTCCTGCCACATCGATCACACAACGTTTACTGGCAATTTTCCCGGTTGGTAATGCCAGGAGTAATGTATAAGGAGGGTCGATGGAAATTATTAAACTTAACCACTGATTAAGGGCATTTTTCCCTTGCAAGGGATACCAAATGTAACGAGTAAAGTGGTGGCCAATTTAAAGATATCGACATCAGTTTCGCTTTTTCAAATAATTTCGTAGAAATTTCTGCCGTTAATATCAAGATCTAAAAGAGTTGGATTTATTCTTGAAAATTCAGTTTAGTAACGTGGGAGAAATTACAATATTTAAAACTTAGGATTCACCTGTTTCGAACATGAAATCAATTGCTGTCTTATGCCGACTTCATATATACCCCATCAGTCAGGATGATTGGGGGGGGGGGGGGGGCAGCTTTATGTAGCCATTACAGTCAACTTAAATAATGGCAGTGATGGAGAAAGTTTTAATCTAAAACTGATGCTAATCGCACTTGGCTACATGTTCCTGGACCGACACACCGACTGGTAGGCAAATAACTTGGCGACTAAGGATAAATCACCATTTACTATGGCAATGATTTGTATTACTTCTGTCACAGACTTGAAAGAAAAGTGCGTGTCGAGATTTACATAGATTTTTAAAATACTTAATTGAGGTTGAAATTTGCTTGTCGAATTGCACTTTCATTTTCCCCATAACTTTTACTTTATAAAAACGCGAATTTATATTTGTACTACTCAGCAATACATCGCATGAACAGTATGGATTATTCGAGCCAAACTCTTTTGTGTTGGGGTCTTTGGTAAGTTTCTGCTTGCATGGTTTGGTTAGACGCCGACAGTGGTCATATGGGATCCAGCGGACCCAATGGAGCACAGCCGCTGAGCCACACCTCTAGCAACTCCGGTCTACGAGCGCCCTCTGCTGCCACAATTTAGGACGGCCGGCGCCTGTCGTTCAGCCCACTGACACTTGAGGTATCTTCGCTACAACTCCATAGTTCACAGTTCAGCTGGTTGATGCTGTGAAAGTGGGACTTTGTTTCTTGGTGCATTATTTGTGATGGGTCTTCGTATACGTGGAGAAGTGCAAGTTACGTAAGTCTTCTGCTTCTTGTGTTATCTTGTTCGCAAATAATTTCTGCTCTTGTCCAGCTTTCTTATGATGACAGTTACCACACTGCTCTGTAGCCCTCCGCTCCTTACCGTTCTGTATAAAGTCATAACCGACAGGGTGCACATTATCAGTCGGCCTGTCTCTGTCGCCACTTTAAAGGAAGGCGCAACATGGGTCGCTGTACTGACAGTTTGTGATGCTTCAGGCGTCGTCGCACTGCATGACTGCTGTTTGCTGAAGACGCTGTGTTGAAGGGGAAGGTGTCGTTGTTGAGTGACTGTAGGAGGATAAAAGTGACTTAGACAGAATTTCTAGTTGGTGTGACGAATGACAGCTTGTTCTAAATGTAGAAAAATGTAAATTAATGCAAATGACTTGGAAAAACAAAACGTAGTGTTCGGCTACATCGTCATTAGTCTCTCTCTAACTATTTCCATTGTTCACTTCACTGCTATATTATTTTATGTGATGACCACTTCCGTATGATTCAGGATATACGTATGTACATTCGTTGGTAGATCTATTTAGGCTCAGATACGACTTTGGTGAGAGTTTACCTCGAGGACAAGCAAGTGATGCAGGCATTCAGCTGCCAGAACTGAGCTATTTTTCTTTTATTTTTATCGATATGCAAGCAAACGGCTGCAATATGACGGTCGCAGTCGTTTCCCCATAGAGGGCGATTTTGTGTGTAAACTACTTGCAAGTTGAAGTCGCCGTCACCACACCCTACTATTCCACATAGTCTCTTCGCCACTTGACTTCTCATCTTCAATAACCTTCGGAAAGTGTCTGGTGAAAACTAGTGCATATTACTTGCTAGCATATTAATACGAACGAAAAAAAAAAACAGACCTGCTCGTATGAATGTGTTTGTGGTGATATGTAAACGATATTTACTACTGACTATCCACTTCTACTCAAAACGGGACTGCAGACACTACTAAAGCCATAGCGTCATGAAATGTTAATATGTGCCTGTCTCTTGACATCAGTCTTTAAGCTGTGAGAAAATCCTTCGGAATCAAGTACTGGAGAAGATACGTTCTTACGATCTACTAGAGGCTACGAACCTCGGAACCGCTGAACAGTTTCACTGATACGGAATTACCGAAATTCTGTGAGCAAAGGGACGCATAAATTCAGGTGTGCGTCAACTCATATGAGCAGTATGTAGAAGTATATAGAACTTTACCAACAGTAACTGACCCTGTCCGGGAGATAACTTATGTGTATAGAAAATAATAGGAGTCCTATGTTACTTCCCCGGGGCACTTCCGATGGTAGCCTTGTATCTGATGTGCACCCTCCTTCAAAGAGAAAGAGAACATAGTGGGTTCTAGTACTGAAGAGGTATTCAGCCACTCACACATCTAGGAACCTATTCCGTATCCTCGTACCTTTGATATTCTGCAACGTGTCAAATGCTTTTGGGAAATACAGGGTGTGGAATATGCCTGTTGTCTTCCTTCCATAGTTCGCAGGATATAATGTGAGAGAAAGGCTACGGCAATGCGTCACATTAATTCACCAAATCCGTAAGTCCATGACCAAAGTTTCCTATTAAATAAGACAATCCACTAATCCAAAAATGTGAAATAACATAATTTTTGCAAAATATATATTTGTCAGTAACGATATGGCTCAAACTTTATTTCAGTGTAGGCCAGTATTTCGCATATATATCCAGAAGTAGTTAAGAACACATAATAATGTGGCAAAAGTGCATTAAATTACAACTATAAATCTTTCCCTCAAACTGTATAGCACAAAACATAAACATATCTAACGCAAAATTTGGAGATGATATTTACAAGTCAAAACAGAAAAGTTCACATTGCGTTTTAAAGAAGCGTAGTATCTTTAAAAAGAAACAAAATTTTACCGACAAAATTTACTCAACACCAAGTCCAAATAAATACAGTGCACGTAAGATTATTTCATGCAAAAAATATTTTTCATTGAAACTGATATTGAATGTCTACTTTTTAAGTGAAATTTAAAACCATATTTTACTTTAAGGCAGTGTTATCGCTATGACAAGGACCAGTAGCCTCTCATTCTTGGCCGCGGTGGTCTAGCGGTTAAGGCGCCCAGTCCGGAACCGCGCGACTGCTACGGTCGCAGGTTCGAATCCTGCCTCGGGCATGGATGTGTGTGATGTCCTTAGGTTAGTTAGGTTTAAGTAGATCTAAGTTCTAGGGGACTGATGACCACAGCAGTTAAGTCCCATAGTGCTCAGAGCCATTTGAACCAACCTCTCATTCTTATTATTATCTCGTTTACAATACAATTTGCCTACGACGCAAAGTTTTTACTGGGTTTTGGTGACATTATTTAATCAGCATAGGCGATAACTACAATATTCCTTTTAATGTTTATTATTATTCCACATATCTCTGTACTTTCATATTTGTTAAAGTTAGCTAAAAATTTACTTTCACTCTTGTCTCAGATTTCAGAATCTGCGTTAACCATTTTCTCTGATTACACATTTACATCCGGTCTAGAAAATTATGAAAATTTTGTGGTAATAGCAAAAAGTATATCTCGTAAACAAATTTCTAGAGGCTGTAGAACAGTGTACTTACATGGAATTCGTAAAGATTCAGAAATAGTGCTTAAGAGGTATGAACAGCTCTTCGCAAACGATCCCTACTCAGAAGAGACAATAGAGTATAGAGAACTACTTCTATGACCCATATCAACACAACGAACAGAAAAGGGATTAATATCCTCCAAGGTTTTGACATGAAATGTAGTGGTCAACAAACCTTTGTCCAAACAGTACATCAACTGCTGTTCAATGACAAAACTACAAAAAGAGTGTCGCTATAATGATGATCGCAAAGTTCTGGCATCAGGCAAAAGTCGTGGTTTTTCTTAAAACAGGCGTGGTACCGAATTACCCCAGACCTTCAGATCTGTATCATTTCACGCAATTTTTTCAAAGTTGTGGGGAGAATGATTTTGAATCGACGTTTAGCGTCTATCGTCAGGAAGATCATTAAAAAACAGTGAGGTTTCAGACCAGGAAGCCCATGTGCTAATCACATAGTTACTTTAACTTAGCACATCAAGGAACTGTACGAAAGAAAGCAGATTACAGGAATTGCCTTTAACAGTCTTACAGCTGATTATGGTACTATGTATCTTAAGAATGTAACAAACATCCTGTACACAACAACTACGGACTGCCGATTGACGAATCTTATTCCGTGTTTGCTGTAGAACGGACGATTTTTTGCCTTACTAAGAGACAAAAAAAGCCGATGGATAAAAGACAAAAAAAGCCGACGGAAAATTCATATTTACCTTGCCAAGGGAGGTATGCTGAATCTGATATTATATAATACATACACTAATGATCAGCATCTCTACTCTAGAACCCAGTCCTTCATCTATGCAGAAGATACAGCTGTCGCTGCTCAGACTGAGACATTTGAAGAACTAGAATCCTAGCTAGCATCTGCGCTCCAAGAGATTGCTATCTGCTGTGATGACAACCACTTGAAACCTGATCTGGATAAAACTGAAGTGTGTGCGTTCCACCTACGTAATACGGATGCAGGAACATCACCTGGAAAGAACACAACATAAATCACTATCTACGCCCCCAGTACCTAGTGTCAAATTTGGGTCGTTGCTTAACCTAAGAAACAACACTTTAATGATACCAGACAGGAGGTCCGCACCAGAAGATGTGCACCAGGAATAATATTATCAGCAAACTGACACATACGGAGCACAACCCACCCTCTTAAGAATATCTGCACTTGATCTGTGTTTCTCCGCTGTGGAGTGTGCTGCATTATTCTTCAGGAACTCAACGCATCCTAACAAAGTTGATGTGGCTCTTTATGAGACAGGTCGCATGGTCACCGGATGCCTAAGACCAACCGTAGTCAACAACATCTTTTCACTCATAGTAGTAGTACCTCCAGATGCAAGAAGACAAGTGCCAGCAGAGAGTGAAAAGAAGAAGCTAGAAATAGATCCCAGAAGTCCATTTCTCGAAACTCACGTTTATCCACCACGAGTGAAATCCAGAAAAAGCATCCTATTTACAATAGCGCCAATTCCAAATTCAGGAGAAGACCGCTTAACTGTGCTGTGGAGAACAACGTATCCTGGAAGATTAAGGACAGCAAAACAAAAAGCTACTTTCAGGCTACTCTCTCCAATACGGGACCTGAGAGACCATCAACAAGTTGGGAACAGGTGTGACGAGGAGCATGACTGACTAGAAGGAAGGGGGTATCAGTGATGAATTTCGTGAATGTGGGACATGGCAGGACTTTCAACACTCCAATCAGTCACCGCTGTCCTCACAATGCGTACATCTTGTCATGTATATGTACTAAGCAGACGACCATAATCTGGACGGCCGTGGGAATCTTCCACAGATCACTGCTGAAAGCAGTGACAGACCACCGATACACAGTGCTCAGCATGTGTAGTATTCCGTCGATATGTCCCTACAGCTACCCGCAGTCCCACAATGTGACCCCATTTAAATGGATAAAGTTGTTCAACAACTTGTTGACGGGGCATGGTTGTGATCTAGACTCAATGTTGCTAACGCTGTTAACGCTTAAAGTCAGCACAGTTACTCTCTCAGTGTTAAATTATAGGACGTGCATACAGGCCTCCCGAGTACCATCTAATCGCCGATGACCATGACAAATGAATTACTAGCGCTACGACCCCGTAGTACCCACACAGTATAATGAGATACTACTGAACAACGTCGTTGAGGGTGTTGCATTTTTTTCGGCGGTGTATTACAGTAACTTTTACTTACAAGATTTAGTATATTTGAAGCAACAACCAAGGAAGAAAGTGTGCAAAATATTAGTACTTCGATTAAGTGATTTAAACATTCATTATACGTTATATTATTTAATTATAAAAAAATTTCATGAGGATGCTTAGCAAGTTGTCGTATTCAGTTGAGACAAGTATTGCTTTTACGATTCTCCCCTCATGTTTCCAACTGTCGCGAGTTATCACAAATATGATCAACGTCGTGTTAAAATTTAACCATTGAGTAGTTGGAATTTTAAGTCCATGAATAACTATATGAACGTTTTATAGCAGTTGTGCCCATGGTTGCCGGAACTCCCTGTGGCATTCCGTAACCGTGACAGATTTTAGTAGCGGTAAAGCTTCGTATAACCGAAATTTCTGTTCCATTATTACAAAGGGTTTACCTTTTATGATAGCAAACAAAATAGTTATGTGAAAACGCTGTCTATGGTAAGTGAATCATCCAAGTAAAGATTATTATATGCGATCTACTCTTAAAATTTAGTGACTCAGGATTAATTTAGTAGTGGCAGGTAGCAATGGTACATATTCGTAAATTTCCCTTATGAGAAGCATTCATTAAAATACTTCAAGAAAGTTTATTTAGAGTTTAATGCAGCAAACAACCCTAACAAAAAGTGAAATTTGTGGCACTTATTCATTACAAACTAAAGGCAGTCACTTATTCTGCCCCACATATGCGGCGAAAGGCACACAGATTATTGTTGTCTGTTTATTTTTATCCCGTTTTAGCATTTCCTTTTGCTCTTTTGACAGCAGATGTTTGTTTCGTTATCGCAGCATGTTTTTTCCGTAAATACCATCCAGGAGACTGTTCACCGTACAGCAATACATAGCAGTTAAATGGGATCCGATGGAAATAAAAAATTCAAATGAGCCTTCGTGTTATATCGGTTCCTGTAACGGAATTATGTCTGGGACAGATAAGAGAAGGACTCTGCATCTGCATTCTACAGATTTCCATTTCTAAGCAGGCTTCTCAGTGAATTCTGCTGTGCGTCAGCATCTTTCCGGGGCTGAGGCTGTCAGGGGCCGCTATTGATGTCTGGAGAGTGCAGCGCTCGCCGTCAGCTATGGACTCTCCTTAACGTATTGAGTCCATCGAGAAAGGCAGCGTGGGCACGTTTCGAAGAACGAGACATGGTAGAATACAAAATGTGTAGCATCACACGGTTTCCTTTAGGATAAAGAAAATATATAACTACATACATCCCCTGTAATTTCTCTGCTTCTTCATAATGTAAATACACTTTAAAAGAATAATCAAAATGTAAAAAGTCTGCATATCTATCGGTTATGCTACAAGCACTTTCAGTTTTGTTACAGAGAAAGTTCGAATTTAGAAACAGGAGCAGAATTTCATCTTTAGGAGTATGCTGTTAAAAGACAGGAATTATTGAAGGTCGTTTTGTTAAACGAGGGACAACGATGTTTTCTTTCACAATAATGTTTATCTCTTACATTTGTAAATTGCCATTACATTGAACTTCAAACAGAATCCAGGAAAAATTCCATGTAATAATGGTCTCTGCGAAAACTGTATGAGCGGGTACTGTGCGCAAGCAGCACATATTGTGATCAAAAGGTGTTAGTATGTACTAATCAAGCTATTTAAATATTAAAGAATTAATGTATTTTATCTGTGAATAATTTTATAAGAGTGAGAATAAATCATCATTCTCTAGATTTGGATACGGCGAAGACTATCGAACACAAGTCTGAGACACTTGGAACCACACCTAGACGACACTAGAAAGTTGTTATTTATTTAAGTACTTAAAAAGAGGGATAAAAGATCCGTCAATCACAGTTCCAAACTTCTTAAACAAAGCGTTAAATGACACATAACACACTTGGCGAGCCGATTGTGGGTCAGGAATTATTTCCACGAGCAGAAATATAATGAAAACGACTAATGTTAATGATATTTGATATTCATGAAATCTGCAAAACAAAACTACTTCCAAATCACTATCTACCAGACTGAAAGATACTGAAGAAGGGTTTTATTGAAAAGACATATCCAAACTCGCAAACGTAATATACCAGACCCATTCTGGTTCCAGACCATTATTTATGAAACCACAGTGTTCTGCTGGTAACATAATCACAAAATTTTATTGTCTGTCTTCGAGACGGTACACAAATAATAAACTTTTGTTCAGCATTTGAACATGAGGATATAAGCATTGAGAGTAGTGTCGGGTAGTGACCGTTAACGTAAATATTTTCTGAAAAACTGTCACATATATTTCAGTCTATGACATAGGCATATCTCGAAATGAAAAACGTATGCTCAAATAGTACATTGTCTTGTATAAATAAATCCCTGCTCTTTTATCATGTCAGCATGAAGGATGAAATGCAACAGAAAATTTTGAAACACACAGTAAAAGTTTCATTTGGAACAAAGTGTTAACGTCACGTGAATGTTAGGATTATATGCAATAATCTTAAATTCAAGCCTGATAAGTTTGTGGTAATAACATGAGAAGTCGAACTTCCAAGTTTGCACGTGGTATATGAGACGACCAGTAGTAGCTTTTGGTTTCCGTAAACTTCAGTAAACTTAGTTTCTCTGCTTGAGAAATGAAGATTTCGGTTTGCTTTCTTGTCTGCTCCCGATAAATGGTCGATGCTTATTATTTTTACAGATATAGGTTGGCGCCTCTGTAATATGATGGACGAGCGGAATCACTGCGGACGAATTTGTGACACAAACGGATTTATTGAGCATAAATTGATACATCGCACGTAAATGAGTCTTTTGCTAGTGAAAATACGTAAAAAAATTATAGTTAACAATCTTAATTTCGATCATGACTTTACCTCCGCACGTATGTATATAAAAAAGGAATCGTTTTCCCTACGATACTCGCTATTTGTTTCTGACCATATACTGTAGGTCACAAATGTTACTTTAGTAGTTTTTTTATATGTCTTTAAAGCGACTTATTATGGTAGTTTAGCTACCAGAAAACAAAACTAATTTTTGGGTTCTGTGCCCTAAGGGGCTCAGCAATCGTTTGTTGGGTATGCGCTTGGCGACGCTGCGATTCCTAACCTGGGCAGAGGAAAGCACCGCCAGTCCTCTGTCACCGCGAGCTCTTGGCACGCTTCAGCAACCACCTTGCGGCGCGGTAGAGGAACGTTATTTGTCTCTGGGAACGGGAACCTTAATTTGGCCGCCCTGATCGAGAGGATGGAATAAACCTGTATAAAAGACCCCTCAGTCTCAAGGTGTTCTGAGCACTGATGAGATGCGAGGCTGTTGAGGTGGAACAGTCGTTAGCGGGTAATCTCTGGGGAACCTGTGGCACCTCAGTTGTATTAGACTTTCTCAGGCATGCGGGGCTCTATCTGAGTGGAGCCTTATTTCCCCTAGCTGCTCGTGGAACCGAAACACAACCTCCCAAATTTTCTTTTGCTCCTCCCAGCGGAAAGGATGGGCTGCTTTAAAGTACTAACACCCACTCTAACAAGAGGGCTCATGTTGCCAGTCCTCTAGACTCAGCGGTTATACAGAGTTCCTCAGTTTATAGTAACAGGATGCATGCTGCTGGCCAGAATATGTTTTTGATTGTGGAGTGAACAGAGGGCAGATTTGAGAAGGTTTCGCCTTTTATATTCAGAAAGGCTTAGAGCTCACTGCAGGTGCTTTGAAATCCACCAAACAGTCGCGTAATGGAACGCTATTGGTTGAAGTGCTAATTACTGACATGTGGCCTGCTACCGGAAAGCTAAGTACCTTGAGGAATGGCCAGCCGGTGTGGCCGAGCGGTTCTAGGAGCTTCACTCTGGAACCGCGCGACTGCTACGGTCGCTGGTTCGAATCCTGCCTCGGGCATGGATGTGTGTGATGTCTTTAGGCTAGTTAGGTGTAAGTAGTTCTAAGTTCTAGGGGAGTGATGACTTCATACGTTTAATCCCATAGTGCTCAGTCATTTGAACCATTTTTGCCTTGAGGAATATGCCATAGAAACGGAGATCCACAACACCTTGAACGATAGCAAAGGTGTTGTGAACTGTAAAGATCTTGTCAACAGTCCCAAGGAGGAATTGAACGATGAGTACACTCAGGAGGGAATTGTTGTTGTGCAAAATATATTGAAAAGGGTGGATGGGGATCTCATAAGATCTGACTCCTTCATCCTTATCTTTAATAGCATGAAACTCCCAGAACGTATCAAGATGGGTTTTCTTCATCCAAGCATATAGATACATGTCTGTAACCATATGCGCTGTTTTAAATGCCAGCCCGTTTGGCATGTGAAGCTGAAGCCACTTGTGCCAAATGTGGCAAGGCCGCCCATTATGACGTTGGCTGCCCCTCCCCTCCAATGTGTGTAAATTTCTCAAGTGATCACCCTGTCTCGAGTAGGGATTGCAGTGTCTTCCTTGAATAATGGAAGATACAGGAGATTAAGACATCGAAACTCTTCCCATATGGAGAGGCCTAGAATATCTATAAGGCCAAGCAGCATCCCACATTCACTACATGTTTTGCTTACGCCCTTAAAAAGCCTATTTTGACAGCAATGCTTCTACCCAAATGGAGGTTGCTAGTGTCAGCACTAGTACCTACGTTTATCAGTACACATGTCAGGTTGCTGTTGTTTCAGTGCCCACTGACATTCTGCGAATGTCAGGCAATGTGACAGTTGCCACCACTGCGGACCTTCCAGTACCTACAAAGGCAGAGCCCGGTTAAAAACCGGCACTGCCTCCACCGCTGCTGCAGTAGCTCCTCCAAAACAATTTCAGTCTAAAAAAGTAAATGGGAAGCTTCCGCCACAGGCGAAAAGAGGCGGTAAAACGTCAGATAATGCCGGCATCATTCGACTTGATGGTTCTGATGCTTCTGCTTCAGATCCAATGGATTACAAAGTCTGACCGGACCAACCATCTTGCCCCAAGGCTGAAACTCAATCCGTTATGGGCTTCCCACCCCGGCAGAAAGAGAGGCTGAAAGTACAACCCAAATGATAAATGTCTCCAATATTACAGTGGAACATGAATGGGTTCGGTACTCATGCTGAGGAACTGAAAGTCCTAGCAGAATCTCAACCCCTGTGCTTGTGTTTTCATAAAACACAATGGCCTGCCACCCTGGTAACTGTTGATTCCCAGAGTAATTTTAGATTTGGTACAATACGGGAGAGACTGCTCTCCAGTTTCCGTGTTTCATGCCATAAATTTTGACATTTTATCTGAGCAACGCAACTACACACACCAAAAAAAGCTTTGCGTTACGTCGGTTCCGAGAGTTCCAGAAACTGCACAGAAAATTGGAATAGAGATCAACATAAACATCATTTCCGCTCTTTTTATTGCTCATGAAAACCACACATTGCATGTTGTACCACCATACAGCGAGACCTTCAGAGGTGGTAATCCAGATTGCTGTGCACATCAGTACCTCTAACACCCAGTAGCACGTCCTCTTGCATTGATGAATGCCTGTATTCGTCGTGGCATACTACGCACAAGTTCATCAAGGCACTGTTGGTCCAGATTGTCAAACTCCTCAACGGCGATTCGGCGTAGATCCCTCAGAGTGGTTGGTGGGCCACGTTGTCCATAAACATCCCTTTCCAATCTCTCCCAGGCATTTTCGATAGGGTTCATGTCTGGAGAATATGCCGGCCACTTTAGTCGAGCGATGTCGTTATCCTGAAGGAAGTGATTCACAAGATTTGCACGATAGCGGCACGGATTGTCGTCCATGAAGACGAATGGCTCGCCACTATGCTGACGATATGATTGAACTATGGCACTCAATTGAAGTACAGCCGTTACGATGCCTTACATGATCACCAGCGGCGTACGTCTGCCCCACATAATGCCATCCCAGAACATCAGGGAACCACCACCTTCTTGCACTCACTGGACAGTGTGTCTAAGGCGTTCAGCCTGCAAGGGTTGCTTCCAAACACGTAAAAAATGGTTCAAATGGCTCTGAGCACTATGGGACTTAACATCTGAGGTCATCAGTTCCCTAGAACTTAGAACTACGTAAATCTACTAACCTAAGGACATCACACACATCCATGCCCGAGGCAGGATTCAAACCTGGGACCGTAGCGGACGCGCGGTTCCAGACTGAAGCGCCTACAACCGCTCGGCCACACCGGCCGGCTCCAAACACGTCTCCGACGATTGTCTAATTGAAGGCATATACGACACTTATCGGTGAAGAGGTCATGATGCCAGTCCTGAGCGGTCCATTCGGTATGTTGCTGGGCCCTTCTGTACCGAACTGCATGGTGTCGTGGTTGCAAAGATGGACCTCGCCGTGGATGTCGGAAGTAAGTTGCACATCATGCAGCCTATTGCTCACAGTTTGAGTCGTAACACGACATTCTATGGCTGCAAGAAGAGCATTATTCAACAGGGTGGCGTGGCTGTCTGGGATCCTTCGATGCATAATCGGAAGGTAGCGATCATCCACTGCAGTAGTAGCTCTTGGGTGGCCTGAGTGAGGCATGTCATCGACAATTCCTGTCCCTCTGTATCTCCTCCATGTCCAAACAACATCGCTTTGGTTCACTCCGAGATGCCTGGAGTGTTCCCTTGTTGAGGGCCCTTCCAGGCACGAAGTAACAATCGACCTCGGTATTGACCCTCTGGTCATGGTTGTACCACATACAACACGAGCCGTGTACATCCTTCCTGGTGGAATGACTGGAATTGATCGGCTGTCGGACCAACTCCGTCCAATAGGCTCTGCTCATGCGTGGTTGTTTACATCTCTGGGTGGGTTTAGTGACATCTCTGAACATTCAAAGGGACTGTGACTGTGTTACAATATACACAATCAACGTCTGTCTTCAGGACATCTGGGAACTGGGGAGATGCAAAACTTTTTTAGATGTGTGTATGTAGCTGTTTTATAGATGTATCGAAACAGGAGGACTCTGTTGGTTGCTCTGTTGTTTTCATGGACTGTGTCCTCAAGGTCCGACTGCCTTGTGACTTAACTGTCTTTGACGCAGAATTATATGCGGTGTTGTGGCCACAGGAGCAGATGAGACATTCTTGCAGTGCTAAACTTCCTGTCTCTTCCGGTTCTCTGTATGCTCTTCACTTATTGAAATGTTTGCACCCAGCAGATAAAGTAGTGCAGTCCATCCAGGATGCCCTCCTCCAACTACAACGACTGCAGAAGGAGGTTTCTTCGTGCTGGGTACCAGGACTCATGGGAATTGCGAGGAAGAAAAGGAAGGACGTAGCAGCCACGGAGATGTGTCATGATCCTGAGGTATTTCAATGTGCCATCGGCCTGCATCCTAAAACCTCGCTGTTGAGCTCCAGAGTGTTGCATCCGTGGGAGAATTAGTCGCTGGAAATGACAGACAGTAAGATCCGTCTATTAAAGCCCACGACGCAGCCGTGGTGCACTTCGTTCCAGCCACGTAGACGGGACAAGGTTTTCGTCACTCGTCTTCGCACAAGCCACAGTCTATGATGCATGGGTTCTTGCTCCGACGAGATGTCCCTCCAATTCGTCGTGTTTGTGGCATACAGATCATTGTGCACTATATTTTACTGGAGTGCGTATTATTTTACGCTGAGTGAGACGCGGCGGACTTACCGTCTGTTTTAGGTAACGTTCAAACGAAAGGGGTTAGAGTTTCAAAACTTGTTCAGCGTTTTCTCCAAGATTTTAAGGAATTGGTTTTAATGTTTTAACAGAGTGACTGGGTCAATAGTATTTCACGTAAGTGGTGAGCCACTGAGACTTTCCTGTGCCTTACTTTTAGCTCCTTTGTCGTTTTACTAGTATTTTAGTCTCCTGTATAGCATCTTTTATTCTTTCGCGTTGTCGTAGCGTCCATGATCACCTTTTCGTGATTTCTTCCACGTTTAATTCTTTTAATGTGTGTAAGGGTGCTGAAAACCTCGCTGTTGAGCGTTCGTAAGTACCAAACACTAGAACAACAATAACAACAACAATTCGATAACTGTGCGAATTCAGAGTAAATTTATAATATTGATAATTTAGTTTTAAGAAGTGTGGACTTCGCCTCATGAAATTGTGGTGTTTTCCCTATTAAAATTCTAACAGAAGATAGATATGTTTTTGCTTTGCGTAGCATTGTTATCAAAGGGTCTTATCATCAGAATTACTCTGAATTTAATTTGGTGTGTCCTTAGTTTATGAACTTTCCTTCATTGTTCTTCGGCTGTGGTTATGAGGTGACTTTTATGCCACTGAATAGAGACGTTCACAGAGTCACTGAAACACTGTCACTGAAATATTATTAAGGAATTAGTACAGTTACATGGACACAAAGAAAAAGAAATCGAGCCAGTTTGGACAATAGATGTGTAAAATATTTTGAAAGATTACAAGTAGTTTAAAAATACCGCTTAATGATGTAATATGATGACAGTGGAAACTAATACTGCCTAATGAAATTAGCACATATTCCCATTGTGTAGCGTAGCAAAAATGTGCTTCGCCTTCCAGTTTGCTGAGGCTGGGAACTGTGGACATTGTAATGTTTTCGAGGAAGCGCCGGTACAACACAAATCTATGAAATCGGAAAAGTAATATGTACCGTCACACATGATGGATGTTACTTTTCTACAAACGTATTCTTCCCATTTTCATGTTTTTCATATAGGCGGGTGTACCGTGATATTAGTAATAATAATCAGTAACCACGTTTCCTTAATCAAGTTTTCACTTCAGTGCTTCCTGTCGTAGGACAGCTAATACATAATTTCGGATACTTTGCTAGAGGATTCTTCGATCGCATGAAAAATAATTGCTAGGAAAATAACAGAATTAACGAATTTTCCGCTTGGATGAGATCCAATGTTGCGGCAGACAATCGAGGAGGGCTGCGACTTGTCGTCTATCATTAATTTCCCGCCCTCCCAGAGTGCACCGCTCCCCATGATAAATGTGACACATTTCTGACACTCGACGAGACGCTTCTTTATTCTGTTCTCCTCCGGATTGCTGCCAAGTGGTTTATCTCTTCCCACCCTCGCTTCTCTCTTTCTGCGAATTCTGAAGCGACGAATTCACACTTCTCTCGTGCTCACTCTTACGTCAGCGAATGGGAAAAATCACGTCTGTTTTTCTACCAGCGACCCTTTCCTACAGCTCAACATAATTTATTATGACTAATAATTACATGTAAATAGATTTCTGCTATCAAATTCCACATTTTTTAATATTTTTACCGATTATACTTCACTAATCTGATGGAATCATATTTTCCTGAAGACATGTCAGTCTCAGACTGTATCTTCGATAAGGACGGAAGCGGAAGTAATGAATTAACATTTGTGTCTCGGTGTTGTCTTGAAGCGGGCTCTCCTGCCTGGGAAGCAGGAGACCCGGATTTAAGTCCGGTCGTGGCACATATTTTAATGCATTACTTCCCTTGCTTCTATCTTTATTGCAAATACCTCATAAAACATTTAAGAACCACTCACAATTGGATAAGAGAAGAATAAGCTTTTACAGCAGTTTTTCAGTAATGATAAACTCGTTAAAGATTCCAGTTTTCACTGCTGAATGGTCGATAAAGTATAATGACGAATGACATGACGAACTGTTTGTATGTTAGTAGTATTCTATGCTGCTCCTGTGATCATTCAATGTGCTTACGGCAATATCTTATTCACAGACATCCTGCACACACATCAAGTTAAGTAACTGAATGACGATGGACTGATAGTGATTATTCAGTTACATACAGCCGATGCACTGAAAGGAACAAACAGAAGTCTACTGTACGCTTGGAATAAATCATTCTTCGTATTCCAGCCGATTGGAGGTTACTACATAACGTGGTATTCCTTTCTGAAAATTCTGCCGCCGCACACACATGCTATAGGATCTAAACAGATATGTATTATTAAGGCCGACGGTTCTCGCACATGTAACAAACAAAACCTTTGTATGACGCTCTAACAGCCTCTTTTTTTCGTAACAAACTCAGTTTTGAAAACTGCATCAACAGACCCGTCTCGCGGTGATCCTGCTCATGCTCCAAGGCGTTACATAGGTTCGTTGCTAAGGAACACCATTTAAAAATGCGCTAAGACTGGACCAGTTTGGCGTTTCTTCATCCCTTTGCTTGGCCCCTGAAAATCAACTGAGAATGAACGCACTCTACCATATATGGGACCCGCAATGTTCTCTTAGGCAGGGGAAAGCTGTATGATTTGGCTGGTCGTAGTGGGGTAGGTCTACGGTAGCCATGTTTCGAACGCACTAACGCCGACCCCACCTTGGCGGTCTGGATAATTACAAAAAGACACTGTGTGTTGAATGGATTTGCATGTATCAAAAATACGAAAAGATTTCGTGGAAGTGGCGAAACCCGTTAAATAAAAAAGGACACTAGGGTTTTTTAAAATTGTAAATACATCCTTTATTAATCGACAATATATGAGATGGTGGGAGGTTTCTTCTTACGGGGCAGTTAGAAAACGACACCCAACTAGTGAAAGTAAGGACGTATCACATTTATTTTACACCTATAAATGACAGAAATGTTATGCTGCTGCCTGAGCATAAAAACACTGTGCCTTATTTTCCAACATATCACCAGACGTTACTGCGAAGTAATCAGACTACTATTCATGTAAGAAAATCTACACTCCACGAAATTGAAATAAGAACACCGTGAATTCATTGTCCCAGGAAGGGGAATCCTTATTGACACATTCCTGGGGTCAGATACATCACATGATCACACTGACAGAACCACAGGCACATAGACACAGGCAACAGAGCATGCACAATGTCGGCACTAGTACAGTGTATATCCACCTTTCGCAGCAATGCAGGCTGCTATTCTCCCATGGAGACGATCGTAGAGATGCTGGATGTAGTCCTGTGGAATGGCTTGCCATGCCATTTCCACCTGGCGCCTCAGTTGGACCAGCGTTCGTGCTGGATGTGCAGACCGCGTGAGACGACGCTTCATCCAGTCCCAAACATGCTCAATGGGGGACAGATCCGGAGATCTTGCTGGCCAGGGTAGTTGACTTACACCTTCTAGAGCACGTTGGGTGGCACGGGATAAATGCGGATTTGCATCGTCCTGTTGGAACAGCAAGTTCCCTTGCCGGTCTAGGAATGGTAGAACGATGGGTTCGATGACGGTTTGGATGTACTGTGCACTATTCAGTGTCCCCTCGACGATCACCAGAGGTGTACAGTCAGTGTAGGAGATTGCTCCCCACACCATGATGCCAGGTGTTGGCTCTGTGTGCCTCGGTCGTATGCAGTCCTGATTGTGGCGCTCACCTGCACGGCGCCAAACACTCATACGACCATCATTGGCACCAAGGCAGAAGCGACTCTCATTGCTGAAGACGACACGTCTCCATTCGTCCCTCCATTCACCCCTGTCGCGACACCACTGGAGGCGGGCTGCACGATGTTGGGGCGTGAGCGGAAGACGGCCTAACGGTGTGCGGGACCGTAGCCCAGCTTCATGGAGACGGTTGCGAATGGTCCTCGCCGATACCCCAGGAGCAACAGTGTCCCTAATTTGCTGGGAAGTGGCGGTGCGGTCCCCTACGGCACTGCGTAGGATCCTACGGTCTTGGCGTGCATCCGTGCGTCGCTGCGGTCCGGTCCCAGGTCGACGGGCACGTGCACCTTCCGCCGACCACTGGCGACAACATCGATGTACTGTGCAGACCTCACGTCCCACGTGTTGAGCAATTCGGCGGTACGTCCACCCGGCCTCCCGCATGCCCACTATACGTCCTCGCTCAAAGTCCGTCAACTGCACATACGGTTCACGTCCACGCTGTCGCGGCATGCTACCAGTGTTAAAAACTGCGATGGAGCTCCGTATGCCACGGCAAACTGGCTGACACTGACGGCGGCGGTGCATAAATGCTGCGCAGCTAGCCCCATTCGACGGCCAACACCGCGGTTCCTGGTGTGTCCGCTGTGCCATGAGTGTGATCATTGCTTGTACAGCCCTCTCGCACTGTCCTGAGGAAGTATGGTGGGTCTGACACACCGGTGTCAATGTGTTCTTTTTTCCATTTCCAGGAGTGTATGTATGCCTAGTTGTAAGAAGAGGAAGATGTGACATGGTGAATTGATATTTCAACATCACGGGTGCTAGATCCATTCTGTAAACAGCTGTACAGTACAGAAACGCGATAGTTCAACTGAAACTTCCAGAGTGTACAGAAGGGATGGGCAATACGACTGTAACAAAATGGATACACAAAACGTCCCCTCATCGGCTCCTCTAAGCAGACCCTCACGTTTCCCCTGTTGCACTATCGACTGCAATGTTGATTACAGTACACAGACCCGTATCGGTGATGTCTTTCCAACACTTTAGTCTGTGGAAGCGCTGTTGATTGTCACATAGTGCGGGACGCATGTGCTTTCATAATACTTGTTTGAGAAAGTCTTCGCAGGATGCAGCACCTTGCGTAATCGCTGAATGTAAGACCTAAAGTCAAATAAATTCCTAGAACTGAAGAGAATCGAGGCATGCAACCGGTGTGAGTGTGGACATACCATAATTTTTTCGGGTACTGTACACAAATAACCGATAACTGCACTGCTTCACCGACGTGTGTATCTGTTGCATTGTCAAGTTACTGAGGCCTATGTTCCGGTATGTCCAGAGAAAATGAGTGTGTGTCCTGTCATAACGGAGGTATGGATTCAACACATCTTTAGCCATAAGTGTGTGAGAGAGATTTAATGTGGAAAATTATGTGCGCTATAGATACTAAAATGTCAACTTGCGATTGGTTCCAGAACCACAGCCATCAAGAGGAGACATTTCCGGTACATCGTCCGGTGTTAGACTGCAGCGGTAATCGTAATATTTAAGTGTAGTTAGTCTGATAAATATGCGCCTGGTTCCAAATATCCTTAAGAGTCTGGAGATGACTGTAGAAAGTATAGCAGCAAGCAAGCAGGTCGGGGTCGGAAACAGTATCTCAACTGACGTTTTGTTCTCCGCTGGGCTTGCTTCTCCTTTGTACACCAGTTCGGAGAGTGCGAGAAAAGCCTTCTAAATACAAGGCACGTGACGTCACAAACTGTTGTCCATCTTACCTTTAGTCGGCAGTCCTGTTGGTGTTTACGTTGTGTTGAAAGTGTGTGTTACGTGAAAGTGATATATATTTCATACAGTATTCGCCCACAGTTCTTCAAAACATGGGGTACAACTACTGCATTCCCTTTTGCCAGGGCAATTATAAATCCAACAAGGCATGAAAGTGCCCATGTTTATATTTCCCAAAGGTGTGAAGTTGAGAAATCGCTGGAGTGCAGCTATTCCCAGACAGGAGACAAACTCCTGTTTGCAAACGCATCATTCAAGGGTAAGTAAATGACGAAAAATTTATAATGTGTTATTTGTTTCCACTGCACCACATTTGCCAGTTGTCCTTAAAAGCAGTTATGTGTCACGTACCAGCATCATTTGTTTCTTAATTCTGTATCATTACTGAGAGGTTAATACGAATCTGGCTGTGAAATGTCTCTCACATTTGTAGCTATTGTCGCACAGAACAGTTATATTAATCAGTGTTGTGCTGTTACAGATCTGTTGCAAACATTTCCAACGGGAAAGTATTGTATGGATAGCAAACTGCTTTGACTAAAGGACAGGACTTGAACGTAAATTTTGAACGACCGAGGATAAAAGATGGATGTGTTCCATCGATATTTCCTGGTTGTCTTTCCTAATTGTCATCGCAACTGGCTTTCTGGGAATCGCCTGATGAAAAGTGGATGCGTCTGAAAGCAGCACAACTTCAGAAATGGATGAGTTAGAGTGTGAATCAATACGAAAGTTAAAACAAAATTTCAGGTATATCTCAGTTAACAGAGGAGCATAAAGTTAACTTTTCTTAGTTCTGGACCGTCATCAGCAAGACAGACAGTGTAATTTTTGTTGACATTGAGACAACAGGATCTGTACCTAATTTATGTTAGTCTGTAGTTATTAATTAAAAGTTGGAAGTTTCACTTTTTTTATACAGGAGTGTCAGTAAATAACTCCTAGAACAGATACCGGTATCCTATGAAAATAAATTATTTTGATGATATTGAAAGTATACTGGAGTCTGTTGAAAACAGTGCACCTCCAGAGTATGAAGATAAAGAGCATTTATTAGAGATAATGCAAGGTATTTTGGATAAGCTTACTGAAGACTCTGATGATAAAGGTTTTTTTCAGTTTTGGAAGTCTCAACTACAACTTATGAGTAGCATTCCCAGACTAAGATAAAAACCAGAAGACTTATTGTTTTTTCTCTTCTACATATTATTTCCAAAACTGCCTATAGGTTCATGAGGAAATCTGGAAACTTGGTAATGCCCGATGAAAGCACGATAATGGGACTCTGGTCTTGTTGGTCCTGAATTAGAAAAACTTGACACCCATTTCTTATTCTACACCAACAGTAAAGTTCCTCTTTTGCAGTGTTTTGCAGTCCCAGAATATGATTGCAACTTAAATGGTTGATGAGATTCATATTAAGCAGTGTCTTGATTACAAAGGTAGTAATGTTGTTGGTAGTGCATTTGATTCCCAAGAGTTAGTTACTAATGCACACACATTTATAATAAGTAGTATTATATCTCCATTCAAAGGCGTTATACACATTTTTCCTGTTCTACTATAACTGCTGCAACGTTGAACACTGTTTTGAAAAAGGCAGTTCTTGGCTTGAGGACATAGGGTTCAAAGTGCTTGCAGTAGTAAGTGTAATTATTCTGTAAACAAGAAGACTTAACACCAGTGTTCCGATACAGACCCGGCCATCAGTATGTACCGTCACAAGTGTTCGCTCAGGCCTCTAGCCCAGGTGGTGTTGGTCGGAGAAAGCTTCCGGTCTGTCGTGGCTTATGACAATTTGAAACGCCTTTCCCACTGGATGCGTCAATAATGAGTTAATATTCAGTTTGCGTTGAGTCGCCTTCGGGACTGAGTGTCTTGCATGTACACTACGCGTAAATTTGAGAAGTTTCAATACGACGAGTGTTTGTGCTGGGAGTGCTGATAGCATTCGAACTCCTACCACTCAGGCTCTGCTAGGTTGGGGACCCACCATGGTAGCCGAGTCTGTCTCCATTTGACACGCGCTCCCGCGGCCACGGTCATCGGGTGCGACTACGGCTGTAGTTCTCTTCGTTCTTCTGAGCGTTGGCGCAGTACTGCCGCATTGCTGAGCCGCGTGTGTGCGTCCGGAATCTGTACGAGGAAGGTAAGTGTTTCCAGCCATCTCGGGCATTTATTCGTGAATGGATCGTGTTTCTCAATACATCGCAGCGGTATTTGTTGTTGTTACTAATCTATCATGCAGCAGAATCTTTCCTCCCTCCTTCCAAACGTAGCTGAGAGAACTAGTTAACTTAGGATTTTTATAATACGTTTAAAAAAGGAATACACTTTGCAGATATGTAGTGGTTGGGAAGTCTATAATCGTGATGGTATAAATTCCCGTCGAATATTGAAATTCCTTCTATCATTTCATGCGTCACCGCTTACATTCGTGGCGTCAGATAATAACAGGTTTGGGTTATTAAATTAAATTTCTCGTCAAAAACATAATACTGTTGTTTCTGCACGCAGAATACTGAACAGTGACGATATTTTTTTGTTATTTATTTCGAGTAGATTCAAACTGTGTGAAGCAGCTAGTTTAAACACTATATAAACGATTTAATTAATATTTCCTGTGCCACGTCGTCTGGAGTAGCATTTGTGACATCTTCAAGATGTGATACTCCGCATCCGATTTAATTACTCCTGAAGCAGTTCGTGAAACGCACCACAAGTATTGTGCCGTGAAAACTGTGGACATCTTAGAGCCCATGGTGGAATAAAATATCGCATGCTACTTCCTATCTCATCTGTAACGACCTCCCTTTTTTTTAAAGTGTAGTACGGAACAGCCTGCTACTAGCTTTCTGACATAGTCAATTTTTGTGTGTCAAATAGATGCAGCATCTGCCTTTTATCCCCTGCATCACGATCATGTGACCGAAAATTAATTTTCTATTAACTTCAGCAGTATTTGTGGGTCGATTCCTTGTCAGGTATTTGCTTTGAATGGAAGATGTTTGCCGGCCGCGGTGGTCTCGCGGTTCTAGGCGCGCAGTCCGGAGCCGTGCGACTGCTACGGTCGCAGGTTCGAATCCTGCCTCGGGCATGGATGTGTGTGATGTCCTTAGGTTAGTTAGGTTTAAGTAGTTCTAAGTTCTAGGGGACTAATGACCACAGCAGTTGAGTCCCATAGTGCTCAGAGCCATTTTTTTTGGAAGATGTTTATCGCCTGCACTTGTATCCGACAAGTTGGTTATGCATTCAGATCAATTCGCCTGCCGGGTGGCCGAGCGGTTCTAGGCACTACAGTCTGGAACCGCGAGACCGTTACGGTCGCAGGTTCGAATCCTGCCTCGCGCATGGATTTGTGTGATGTCCTTAGGTTAGTTAGGTTTAAGTGGTTCTAAGTTCTAGGGGACTGACGACCTCAGAAGATAAGTCCCATAGTGCTCAGAGCCATTTGAACCATTCAGATCACTTCAGATGGCAAGGGTACATATGTCAATGTATTGCCGCGACGTGACACTTTTGTTCATAGGTTAGCCAGGTATTTCACGTAGCCATGGCGGGCACTGGGATGGACAGCCAGGGCAGCCTGCGTGGGTGGCGAAAATCGAGAATGTTTTTCAGATATGTTTAAGCGGTCGATGACCGTGTAATTAAGTGTTTCCTTACGCGATCGGATGAAAAAAGCGGCGCAATTGTTGAAACACTCCACATACTGCAATCGATTTCCTGCAATTTCCTTAAATAAACTATATTCCATACACAACTTTATATCCTGTAAATTGTTTAAATAAACGATATTCCACACATTATCGAAGTTGTTTAAACAATAGTCCATACACTGAAATCGGTTTCCCGCCAAAGCACCAATCAACTCAGTCTTCTTTTCCAAGAAATTACGGATGTGGGAGGTTGGGTAGAGTGCTGGGGGTTTTCCCAGAAGGGGATGGTTCATTAATTGATATATTTAATTAGTTAATCAATCAAACTGATATCGAAAGTGTGCTTGTATCGGTAAGGGGTTCTCCCAGAGGGGTATGGGAAGAGGAGCGGTGGGGGAATGTTGGTGGTTTCTTGAAAAACCATTTGACTGAACAACAGGTTAAGTACCTGTCAATCAAAAGGACGGATTGTCCCCAGCGGGTCATAATCCACTGAGGACCGGCCAATCAAAAAAGGACAATAGGTTTGAACCTGAATGTATGCTTGCCCCTGAATGCAGGTAACCTATACTAACAAACTTTTCTCCTACTGGCTTTGCCCCAGACTCATGTCTGAAGTACATTCGACAGATACACGATAGCCGAATCCATTGATACTTCATTCTACATTCGCGGTATGTTTTGCAGATTGTGTCCTATCAGGGTGTTATTTTGTTCTAAGTTAGTGGCATACATTATTCTTGCCATACTCCCGATTTGATCTTAGAGATTGGCACATTTCTAGACAACTGGGCTGCGGTCAGAGTGCAGCTCATAGTAAAGTATTGCAGCAGGCTTTTGCACAGGAAGATATCTAGGACATCTAGCCTGAGTAGAGCTTGGTTGCGGACATGAGAAGGCTTGTCAGCAGTGGTTACTCACAGAGAGGGATCGTCCTCAATAAACCGACTCAATCTTCTCCCACCGTTATCTTCGGCAGTGCATCCCCAGTCAACATGTTTGGAGTTCATGCCAATGCTACTGTAACTCGCTCGCCATTTTCGTACGAAGACGGAAGGTCCGTTTCGTTAATGTTAACTCATGGAGGTCTATAGGCGTTAATTATTTTCAGTACCTAGTTTCCTTCTTTACTTTTATCCCGGCCGCCACGAAAGTGACCATATTTAGTATATCTATTGTATGGCGGCCCATCCTCTGCCTCACAAGGATGGTAACTCCTCTGCCGGAAAGGTTTTGTCTGTTGACCCAGTAGACAGAGTAATTGCGCACCTTAAATGGATCGGTCGACAATAGGTACGACTCTGTAATGCAGGGGACATCTATAGCGTGCCGATCTGGGTAATATTGTAACTGAACGGTTTTATCGGAGAAGCTGTCGGCATTCCAGTCCAAAATACGGAAGGTTCGCTTTCTGTTAAGGCCCATCGACAAATGGCAACATCGCGGCGTCCGATACTATCATGACTTCTGAACTCCGGTCTCTCTAACTTTTCGAACTATTGTGCTCAGTTTTAGTCATACGAACAGTGACTTTATCTCTCTGAATTCAATCAGCAGACTGCTGAGGTCATTTCCAGTATTCGCTGCCATCTAGGGTGCTTCTGGCGCAGCTTCTGGCGCCGCTTGAGGTGCGTCTGTTGCAGCGTTTTGTGCGCTACTGGCAGCTTCGTCTTTGCTAGCGGCCGCCAGAGGTGCTGGGTGGTCTGGTGGTGATGGCGGAAGCGCTACTGGGATTTCTGGAGGAGATTCCTCGGCAGTGGAGGTGGTGGAGGCAGTCCACGCAGCCCATCTTGGACGCAGTGAAGGACAATTCTGTGGCCGCATTTTAAAATCTACTTTTCGGCGAGTTTTCTGCTTAGCGGCGGTGGCAGCTGTACTGGCCCGTTTCCACTGCCTTTGGATTTATATTAGTCTTTGGTAGACTTCACAGCCTAAGTAATTGGCCGGGTGTGGACCTTTACAATTTACACATGCAAGGAATGTCGGTCCTCACTTTCCTGCAAATACTGGTGAAAATGGCTCTGAGCACTATGGGACTTAACATCTACGGTCATCAGTCCCCTTAAACCTAACTAACCTAAGGACATCACACCCATCCATGCCCGAGGCAGGATTCGAACCTGCGACCGTAGCAGTCACGCGGAAAATACTGCTGAAGTGAGGGCCTGCGCATTTCACACATGTGCTGCACTGATCACCACCACCACCACCACCACCTGACCTTTGGAGATCTCTGGATCTCGTTACTCTGACAGTTCTGGCACTCTTAGTGCCTTGACTACTTAGCTGCCCTTTTCGTGTGGTTTTAATTCTGATGTCTCTGGTGTGTCTTCTCTATGTGTCGTTCTTTTTACACTATTGATTTTATTGCGTGATTTTATTCACGGAATGTCGGCCGGTGTGGCAGAGCGGTTCTACGCGCTTCGGTCTGGAACCGCGCTGCTGCTACAGTCGCAGGTTCGAATCTGGCCTCGGGGGTGGATGTGTGTAATGTCCTTAGGTTGGTTAGGTTTAAGTAGTTCTAAGTTGTAGGGGACTGATGACGTCAGATGTTAAGACCCATAGTGCTCAGAACCATTCACGCAATGAGTCGGGCCAACTTGTGGTCTGGCGCCGATGTACCTGGTTCCCCAGATTGGCTATCAAAGGACTTTCAGACCGCTGGGCCCTTCATAGAATTGGTGACCAGTCTCTTTGATGCGGTCCTTTAACATAGGAACGCCCACCTGCTCGTAAAACTGCCTAGTGGAGAACCGTCTGGTAAAGTGCCGAGCAAGACGGAGATTGTTCTGCACTTTCTGATGGTTTTCAGTGTGGGCGTGGTCAACATTGCCTCTGACCACAGAAGCGTACTCTATAACGGGACTAATAAGTGCCAGCTATAGTGTTAATCCACATCGGTTGGATAGCGTTCTTGTTTGGTTTAACACTGAGTACCGCGTGCGAAGGCGACCCAGCGCCTTCCCTCTCACTTCGCGGACGTGAAGTCCTCATGACATTTGCCGATCTAGGGTCACGCTGTGGTATTACTCGGTTCATGTCCAAGGGATGGGACCTCCCATGATAGGAAGCGGTAACAAATCCTCAGGAAGCTTTTTACTGGTGATGACCAGGCCTTCGATTTTGGCTGCATTTATCTTGAGTCGCCATTTGGGTGCCTAAGATCCTAGGTTATCGCATGCTTCTGGCAGACGACGTCTCATTACGTGCATGCAGAGACATGCAAGCAAAGAGCGCTGTGTCGCCTGCATGAAGCGCAAGCTCGACTCTGGGAGCCGTTTGTAGTGAAGCCTTTCGAAAATCTTAGAAAGGGCTGGCAGTAAGTTTACTGGCCTATAACTATTCGAGAGTCTTGTTTCCTTACAAGGTTTAGGAATGGCAACAATCCCCACGTGTTTCCATGCAAAACGGATTACAAGTCCATAAGATGTTAAAGATACCGGTCAGAACATAGACTGCGTTTTGCGGCATTTCCTGGAGGATGGTGTTTACGATCTGATCGGCACTGGTTAACACTCTTTGACTAATCTGATGTGGTTGTCATCATCTACGTCGTCAACGGGCGCGAGGGCAGGCGGACGACTTACGTGGTCTCCCATCACGAGCTGTTCCCTCCGCCCTAGTCGCCAGATCGTAGTGTTGTCTGAGCGTCTTCTTAATTAAACCCAGTGCTGGTCCCCAAGCCTTGATGAGATTAGAGCCGCAGTCCCTGTTGATAAGATTATTCCTAGTGCGAATTTGGATGGCTTTTCTGACGACACTGTGCCCGTATTTGGATGACTGCGCTAAAATCGTGGTCCGCTGAGACGGCTGCCTTGAAGACAGACGTCTGTTACATTCACCGCCAGGTGCAGCAGGTGCGGGAGGAGCTGAGAGCTGCAAGAGAGGAGACGCCTATCACCCCACCCTCCACCGCCCACTCCCCCACCCACTCCTCCGCGGTGAAGGTGGCGGGGAATTGACACCACCATCGTGACCGTTGCAGAGATGTAGAAAGCCATGGAGGTGATTCCAAAAGAGGTAGAGGAAGAAGAAGAAACACCTGCTGCAGCCGTCCCTCCCCAGAAGGGTCAGCAGCCACGCAGTAGAGGGCTCCCTACGCCGCCCACGCTCAGGGTTCTGCGACGTCATCGAAGGCCACTCCAGTGCGTGTCTCGGCACCAACACCAGACTGTTGATGAAATCTTCTCGGGTTATCAGCCGAGTGGTGGCGTCGTCTTGTCGCAACGTTTCGATGAGTTTCGTACCCATCATCTTCGCCAGAAGATGATGGGTACGAAACTCATCGAAACGTTGCGACAAGACGACGCCACCACTCGGCTGATAACCCGAGAAGATTTCATCAATGGAATACGCCGAGAAAGACTGCAATTGCATATAACACCAGACTGTATCACTCTCCCTGATCAGAAAAGTGTCGTGGCGATGCTGCAAAAAATCTGTGTCTATCCAGGACACCTATCCTCTCATCTACAATCGCTAACCCTTCACTCCACCTGACAAATCTAAACCTCCTATTCCTCACGTACCGTATGTTTTCAACCGGGACCAACTACTTGCGTTACGTGCTGTTCTTCCGTTGAAAGACCTAATTGACGTTAACCTCTTCCCAGTGTCTACTTCAGAAGATACGCATTACACAGTCCGCATCGTGGCGGTATGGCGACTCAGACAGAGGAAGAACATTAAGAATCGTAGGATCTTGGAAGTGTGCTGTGCCACCCTGCCAGATTTCCCGCCTGAATATTACTAACCGCTATAGTAATATTTGAGGAGTGGTAGCGACTGCATCGTGCAACGGATGATCATGCTTCAGTTATCACTATTAAAGGGGGATAGTGACTATATAACTGTGTTTATCGAAGAAATATTCTAGAGCTCTTACTTCCTCAATATGTTACGACAGTTAGCCTTAAGGGCTATGGATTCGCTGGGAAAAGAGAATGTTACTGATTACAACGTTTCTGTCAAGGTGAAATCAAGAAATAATGTAATGTGCTGTCGGGTATTTACGTATATGAAACTGGTTAGGAGTTGTCTACACGTGAAATGTTTTGATTACCACATGCCCTCAACACAGTTTGTATAATTACAATGTGATATATATCGGACGGATTTTATTTGCCACCTGACGTGTCTAAAAGAGGTGAACTCATTTCAAAGTACGTGCCCTGCTTTAAGCACTACGACTCGAATGCGCCATGCCAGATTGAATGACCATCATCAGTGTCCCTGGTCTCAATTTAGTTTAAGCTTTGCAGCAATGTGAGTCTCTGTTTCTCCAAGTCGTATTGCAGTTAATTGGTTGTTAAGGTGTTTGATTGTTTCAAGTGAACTCAAAATGTTTCCATGAAAAATATTCAGATGAATGAGTCTTCATAAAACGAGGGAGGCATTACTATAAAGCACAATGTATAATTTGTAAGTGTTATGATATTTTTGCGGACAGGGGAAGAACAGATATTAAGTATCATTGAGCTGACGTGAAATACAAATCAAACGTGTACTCTGGAAGCACTTAAAGAAGTGGATTGTTACTTTGTTTCAAATTCATTCAAACAGGGTCAATTAGTAACAACAGCAAAATTAGCAATGTGCTGTCGTAGCGTTAAACGTAATCATGTCTTTGAAATCAATGAACTATATTTTCACATTAAATTCCAAACGTTTTAATAATTTTGCTGCCACAAAAAATGTGTCGTTGGGCATAGCAAATTCAACAGCAATTGTGAAATGTCAGTGCCCAACACTGTTGAACAATGCAGAGGGATCTTTCAAAGTTTCCTTATTATTGCTATAGCAGCAGATTTTCGCAACTAAGAGCGGCATTTGCTCCAATCTTTCACTTTTTTAAACTCAGGACAAGTAGCCCGTTTTTGCCCCAATTTCGTCTTCCCAAATTACGTTCATTTTTAGTCAATATGAGAGAAATATCCTGATCTGTCAGACACACATTATGGCAACATTAGATTCGCAGAAAGCTGAACAAAGGATTATCGCGAATTGGAGACCAGCATTACCTACGTTTAATCTTACGTTCGCTTTTGTCTGACAGCAAAAATCCCACAACCAACAGTACACAGGCAGTGCTCGCAGACCGGCACAAAATTGTCCAGCGTGCTCAGACTGTAACTTTTCTCTTCCATTTATAATTTCGTAGTATTTAATATATTTCTTCTTATTGTTTCAGCGCATATCCACTAACACCAGATCATGGGCGAAATGAATGCTGTGGTGCGACAGCAGAGACAGCTGCTGCAGCAGCGACGTTGTAAATATGTTTTCCATCTTTGTAGTACTGATGTGACCCTCGGGTCTGTAGATGATTTCGAGGGGTCAAAATCAATAACCTTCACTTTTTTTCAATAAGAATTTCGTACTGAATACATGTCTTATTATTTCAGCATATATGCAGCAGGTAATTGAAGAGACCGAGAGGCAACAGTTACAGCAACAGCAGCAGCCATGGCAGCAACGACAGTGGCAGCAGATGCACCAGCAGCACCAGCAACAACAGTGGCAGCACTGCAGCAGCCGCAATATTTCGCAGTTAGTATAAATATTATTCATAGACTATGTAATATGTTGTGACCAACGAGACTGAAGTTATTGTAAATGATTTCGAGGAACCAAAATCGGTATATGTTATTTTATCACTTAGAATTTAGTGCTGCTGCAGTAAAAGTTGCTTATACGTAGTTTCCTTCCAAAAAATCCATCGTTTATGTATTACAATGTACGTTGTAGCTGTTGTTTTGCAGATGAATTTGAGGATCAAGACCGATGAAACGTGACTTCTTCTCTATTCACTAAGAATTTCGTATTGTTTCAGTATGTATATCCATTAATTTTCTTCATCTACATAGTACTGTGTATATGTAATTAAATTTCACCGTACATGTAGTATGGTGTATTTTTGTACATGATTTCCAGGCAGATGAAGGAGGACGGGTAGTGTATGGACTGGAGATATGCAGGAACCGTCGCAAATCTCAGGTGAGTGTATATTCTGAAAAAATATATTTGTTTCCCGCAGTTTTTGTGCGTATAAGTTTTTATTATTAGATAATTTTGCTGCAGGTGATATCAGTGAGATGAATCGATAGGCCCTCCCTAATTCAGGCAAGGGCAAAATGCCACTGTGGGTGGAGGAGATTTATTGGTTTGTGGGTTGAGTTGGGGGCGGAGACCAAACAGCGATGTCATAGGTCCCATTGGGTTAGGGAAGGATGGTGAAGGAAGTCGGCCATGCCTTTTTAGAGGAACCATCCCGGCATTTGCATTGAGTAATTAAGGGACTCACAGAAAACCTAAATAAGGACTGCCGAATGCAGGTTTGAACCGACGTCCTCCAGAATGTGAGTCCACCTCGTTCGGTGGAGTAAACGGAGAGAGACCTTCGTCGTCATGAGGAGATAAGGGAGATGCCAAGGAGCCAGAGCTAAACAGGTAATACATACTCACTGTGCTTACAAAAAGTCAGTATTTTTTCTTTCCTTGCAGTATTAGGCCATGTTTAGAACGTTGTACTTGATTTGTTTAACTTTTTTTAAATTTATTCTACTGTGGCCGCGTCTGTGAATTAACGCAATACGCCGTGGCTCAGTTGCCGAGGGTGGTGAAGCCTATAAGAAGGAGGCGGGCTCGCCAGCAAGGGCACCACTAGTTGCCCCACAGGACGCCGCTGCCGCTGCCGCTGCCGCCGCCGCTCCTGTCGCCGCCACCGGTGATTTCAGTTGCCTTTGAGGAGTGAATCTCGTTCACAAGGACCGAGAATCTGGCAGGAGGGTACCGCGAATCTGTTGGTTATCTAAGGGTATGCCTTCCTGTGGTGGAAACAAACCTCCTCAAAGTAGTCAACAACCTGTGGTATTCCGCGATTAAATGCATTTATGTGCTCTGTGTCCGAACTATCGCCTCCCACTCCGCTAACCACCAAAGTTGCCTCTGGCATTGAAGAGAGAAGTCTGCATTATCTTTTAGGGAAAAATGGCCTGATAACGTGGAGCACTTCAATCGCCAAATATTTTTTTGTAAATCCGGATTGAGTGCTATACTGGCCCAGTTTTCTGAGATGGAAGTCAGAGGATCAGCTGAAGCACTCAGCCGAATACTACACTTGGACATCAATACACATGTCTGTGATCCGGTAAATGGAGGGTCAGCTATGTAGAGCTACCAAATTATGCAGCTAATAAGCAGGTATGCATTGGTGTCGAAAATAGAAAGGATCAGGCTTGTTTTGCGTGATCAACCCTGGCTTGTGAGTGAAATTACGAGAAAATCCACAGTACCCATCTCAATACAGTAGATGTCTTGACGTTCATAAGTGTTGTAACTTTGATGGTATCGAGTTACCCACCAAGATCTAGAACATACCTAAATTTAAGATGCAGAATACCAGAATATCGGTTCATGTTTATGGCCTGGAGAAGACAAGCAAGCCAGATGAGCAGGACAAGCATATTGTCGACGGCCCTCACCATTTCTCAGAATTTTCCATTGGGCGTAAAATACATGTAAATATGCTTCTCTTTTCAGAAGGTGATAATTATCATTATGTTTGGATCAAAGACAAGTCCCTATTATTTCTGCCCAACTGAGTAAATGCGAAGGTAAACGGCATATTTGCTTAAGGTACCTCAAGTCATTAGCTGTGCATCTAGCAGACTGTACTTCCAAGGACCCGGTACATTTTATTATACCTACTAAGGAAAACAGATTAATAAAGTTTAAAAATGTTCACCACCTAGAGCAATGCCGTTTGTAGTGTACGCCGACTTCAAATGCCTCTATACTCCTGTGACCTGCTGTGAAGGTGACCCCACAACCTCACATACCGCCAATACAGAAAAACAGGTGCCATAAGCGGCAGCATACCAAACTGTGTCATTCTATGACTCAAGTCTTAACTGCTACAATTCTTATGTCAGGAATAATTGTGTAGTTTGGTTGCTCATCAGCAAAAAAAAAAAAAAAAAAAAAAAAAAAAAAAAAAAAAAAAAAAAAAAAAACGCGCGGGTTGATAAACTTGACAGCGTTCCCACGACAAAATCGAAGAAGAATGAAGATTTGTACGGTAACGTAGTTCACTATCATATCTGTGGGCTACAAATGCAATTTTAACTACCAGCTACCAAGACACATACCCTTTTTCTTCCACAGTTTAAGTGGGTATGATACTCACTTTCTTGTTGAGCACTTGGCATATTTCACCATGGAGAAAGATCAGGTCGGTGTCCAACCTGAGAGCGTCGAGAAATACGTTTCATTTTCCAAGCGAATGATGCCAAGACTCCTGCTCCGCTTCCTTGACATGCTATGTTCTATGCAGGTGTCACTCTAGACACTCATTGAAACTCTACCTCAGGGGGATATACATATCACTCGAGCTGCATTTCATTTGTGACTATGAAGGACGTTTTCCGACTTGTGACTATGGAGGATGTTTTCCGATATGTGTCTGTGGATAGTGTGGCAATACTCAACGAAACCAGGCTACCCGCCATAACTGCATTCTCCAGCAACTTTGTAGACTATGCCATAATGGATGCAGGATATGAGCATGCAGTGAATGTCTGGCAGGAATTCAACATCTCCAATTTAGGGGAGAACACACAGCTTTACATGGACACAGACGTGCACTTGCTTGCGGACATTCTCGAGAAATTCCAGAGTCTGTGCATGACCATATATTCTCTGGATTCTGTCTTTTATTACACGACAAATGGATTGTCTTGCGACACAGTGTTCAAGATAATGAAGTGCAGGATCGAATTACTGACCGATTTTGATATGCTTCTTTTCTTTGAACCATGGATCCGTGGGGATCTTTGCCAGTGCGTCCATAGGCATGCAAAGGCAAACAACCCACGGATGGATGACATGTTCAACGCATGCCTTGATACGAATCATACAATGTACTTGGATGTAAAAATTATGTAGGCACTCCATGCAACAATCACTGCCGGTTGGTGAGCTACGATTGGTGCCCAAAGACGAAGCAAGGGATTAGGTGGAAAAATCGTGACGGGCTACCACAGCTGATTCTGATGTAGGGTGGTGGAGGCGGAACTACCATATCCTGTTAATTTGCATGATGCACACACCGACTAGCCAGTGCTTCCAGAACAAATAGTTCCATGAAGAAGCTTCATCCTGAAACGATGGGGTATGGGAGGAGACACATTATTCATTACCAAAATATCCAGCAATGCCGCAGCTTGGGGATGGAGCTGGTGAGTATCACGTGGGATATCTCCTTCAAGCAGTCCCATTAAAATGGGTAAAATGGCTCTGAGCACTGTGAGACTTAACATCTGAGGTCATCAGTTCCGTAGAACTTAGAACTACTTAAACCTAACTAACCTAAGGACGTCACACACATCCATGCCCGAGGAAGGATTCGAACTTGCGATCGTAGCGGTCGCGAAGTTCCAGACTGAAGCGCCTAGAACCACTCTGTCACACCGGCCGGCTGCAGTCCCCCTAGCTGAAGGAATATATTAATCTGAACACGAGACAGAGAACTTCTAAAACGTGTAACTTTGAGAACGAGTTTTATAAATTAATGAATAATTCAATTTTTGGTAAAAGAATGGAAAATTTGAGGGAAAGTCGTGAAATTTTGATTAGAACAGAATGGCATGGGCGTTATGGAGTAAGAAAATGCCTTGCCAGATCAAATCTTAAGCGGGCCATTCAATAAGAAATGTGTTGCTGAGTAGATACCGCAGACTGCAGTATAGTTTACAAAGCCTATTTATGTGGGTATGTGCATACTAGAGCTGTCGAAACTCCACATGTACCACTTCCATTATGAGTAGGCGAAAACTCATTTTGCAGATCCTATATTACCTTATATAGATAGAGATAGCTTTATCTATTGGGAGAAGAACTGCTATCCATATGAAGTAATGAGGTACCACATTAATGAATTCGACATGTCCTCATACATGGCAACTATTCCTTATGGTATTCTTCCACAGGACAAGAAGGTTATCAGCCTCATGAAATACGAGAGGAATGGGTTGCCAGTTGTGGAATTTGTAAGTCTGCGATCAAAAATGTTTGCATATCGCACACTGGAAGCTGCCACCCAGAAGTGAGCTCATGGTGTTCGTCGTATGGCAGTAAGAGTCCTCTCTACTTAAGAGTATTTGCGGTGCCTCAACAGCTGTGCTCACGGTGCTGCACTGCGGCCACAGCATGTGGTATGGCAAACTAGTACTCGATCAAGAGGACATGAGGTGTACAATTTGCTGCAACAAAAAATCGGCCTGTCGCCTCATGGCGATAAAAGGGTCATTTGTGATGACGGGTTTCAAACTCTCTCGTACTCACATTTTCCCCTTGTAGCGAGAGAAGGGGTGGGTGACTCTGACTGAGTAAGAGGGAAGGAATGTGTGAGATATAGAGAGACTGTCTGCAGAGTAGTAGTAGGACACTTTGTCATAGTGTAAGTAATTGTGTGTGTGTGTGTGTGTGTGTGTGTGTGTGTCACGTGAATATACAGTGTGTTACAAAAAGGTACGGCAAAACTTTCAGGAAACATTCCTCACAAATAAAGAAAAGATATTATGTGAACATGTGTCCGGAAACGCTTAATTTCCATGTTAGAGCTCATTTTAGTTTCGTCAGTATGTACCCCAATGGCTGACGAGAATCCTCACGCAATTGTGTAATCACGTCATCAACACAGGTATTCTGTGAACGTTTGGGCAGGCATTGTTGGTGCCGCCTTGATTGGGCCCCATGTTCTTCCAGCTACGCTCAATGGAGCACGTAATCATGATTTCATACGGGATACTCTACCTGTGCTGCTAGAACATGTGCCTTTACAAGTACGACACAACATGTGGTTCAGGCACGATGGAGCTCCTGCACGTTTCAGTCGAAGTGTTTGTACGCTTCTGAACAACAGATTCGGTGACCGATGGATCGGTAGAGGCGGACCAATTCCATGGCCTCCACGCTCTCCTGACCTCAATCCTCTTGGCTTTCATTTATGGGGGCATTTGAAAGCTCTTGTCTACGCAAACAAATGTAGGGACTCTTCGTGCTCGTATTGTGGACGGCTGTGATACAATACGCCATTCTCCAGGGCTCCATCAGTGTATCAGCGATTCCATGCGACGGAGGGTGGATGCATGTATCCTCGCTAACGGAGGACATTTTGAATATTTCTTGTAACAAAGTGTTTGTAGTCACGCTGGTACGTTCTGATGCTGTGTGTTTCCATTCCATGATTAATGTGATTTGAAGAGAAGTAATAAAATGAGCTCTAACCTGGAAAGTAAGCGTTTCCGGACGCATGTCCACATAACATATTTCCTTTCTTTGTGTGTGAGGAATGTTTCCTGAAAGTTTTGTAACACCCGGTATACGAACAACGCCTCTCACAACGCCTCTCCCCGACATGCTTTCCAGCCACCAGGAAAACTGCTCAATTTTTAACAGTACCCAAACCGAATAAAACCAAAGCTACAGACCCATTTGACATATATGCTTCCTAGGGAAAATACTGGAATATGTAATCCACAGAGACCTTACCAAATTCCTGAGCGACAATTCCAGTATCGCCCCTGAGCAGTTTTCATTCCGTACCTAACACGTTTTCTGCGTCTTTTTGAACACATATCCGGGGCAGAGGATGGGAAACAACCCAGGACGGGTATTTCTCGACATCGAAAAGGCGTTCTGTAAGGTCTGGCATGATGGCTTAATTTAAAAGTTGTCCCATTGCGACATTACAGGACACACGATAGACTTATTCCTGGCAGGGAGTTAATATTCTGTAAGGTGAGCCAAAATGATTAGCATCGTCGTGGTCATGGTGCTGCAGGGTTCGGTGCTGGGCTCCGTAGTATACTCACTGTACAAAAATGATGTGCCTAAAGTGGCTTGAAACGAACGAGCGTTGTATGCTGGCAACACAGCGGATTATACGAGAAGTAGCTGCCTCAGCTTCTTCGTCAGGAAGCTAACGGGCGCAAAATCTGGAAAATTAAAATAAATACAGACAAAACAGTAGCTACCGTGTTGAAGAGAAAACTGGTTAACCCAAGAAGGCAGATTTCGTCAGCCAGCATAAACTTTGAGTGGCTAGGCTTTCATCAAGACAAAAGACTGTCTCCCGTCAAACAGATAAACGGCGCGTAGTGAACGCTATGATACATACAATGTCTTATATCTGCTCCTAAGGTGTGGGGGATAACAATTGAAACAAAACTAAAACTGTTGAGGGCTGTCACACTCCCTGCGTTACTACATGGATCTGAAGTTTTGTTAACGCCGGCAGATCGCCACCTGCACAAACTACAGACGCTTCAGAACAGGATCCTCCATACCAGAGCTGACGTAGACCGCAAACAGATAAACGGCGCGTAGTGAACGCTATGATACATACAATGTCTCATATCTGCTCCTAAGGTGTGGGGGATAACAATTGAAACAAAACTAAAACTGTTGAGGGCTGTCACACTCCCTGCGTTACTACATGGATCTGAAGTTTTGTTAACGCCGGCAGATCGCCACCTGCACAAACTACAGACGCTTCAGAACAGGATCCTCCATACCAGAGCTGACGTAGACCGATACACGCGCATTAAAAACTTCTTACGAGAACCATAGGTTCTCACCTACATCAAGAGAAAGTCAAAAACTCCTTATGAGAAGACTGAAGCTTCGACGTACCACCTCATCCACCAGTTAGGCATACAATATCCCGACGCTTGTGACGAAAGACCTATCTCCACACTAACAAGACAATTTAGGGAGTAACAGATACAGCCACACAGTCATACAAGCGTACAATCATTTAGATATGAAAACAAAAGCCAACTTCAGTGAAACATTTATCCATGCCATAAGCATGGTCCTGTGGTGTTCTATGAGAAAGAAACAGGTAATGCCGTAGCAGTTCAGCACGAGGCAGCTTCACAATGTAGCGGGCCTCCCGACGCAGAAGCAATGCATCCACGAGTCAGCCACAAGGATCTTCACTTCGAAATTCGCCGAACACGCTGGTCAGTGGATTGGGAAACCAAATACACTGGCGCACGGCTACAAGACGGTTGGAACAGTTGATGGAGTGATACACCTGGCAGCAAGTGAAGCTCAAGTATATAAGAAGCGACAACCGAACGGAAAACACCGACGTGAGAGGTCACCACTTCCGCCATGAGTTCATCAGCAGGAAAAGCAGGCTCTACCTAACCTGCACTCACTCTGCAATAATGCACGTGAGTTACGTCCGTAAAGAACTCAGTTAGTCAACGCACCTGACGATGGCTACACGTCTGTTCGCCGAAATAATGTGCCTGTTGGACATTATGGACCGGCAGTACACCTGCCGACTGTTCGATCCATAAATTAAGCTGTTTCAAAAAATGTTTGAAATGGCTCTGAGCACTATGCGACTTAGCTTCCGAGGTCATCAGTCGCCTAGAACTTAGAACTAATTAAACCTAACTAACCTAAGGACATCACACACATCCATGCCCGAGGCAGAATTCGAACCAGCGACCGTATCGGTCTCTCGGTTCCAGACTGTAGCGCCTAGAACCGCACGGCCACTCAGGCCGTCTAAGCTGTTTATTCATGAAGGCAGTCAGCAACGTAGTATGTCAGAGATAAATTTCTCTTGATACATCAGCTTTATGTGCTGTACTTCATAGAACACAAGCGTTGAACGTTGTATAACAATGTAGTCTTATCTATTTAAACTTCTGTAAAGGCGACTTCAGACGTGGACAATCGAATCAAGCTATTAATCATGTGTAAGTATTGAATAAGAACAGACAGTTTATCTGTTAAAGAATTAGGGCGACTTCGTCATAACCATGGTATTACAAAGAAAAATTCGCTGCATTCTGGCAGTAATTTTGTGGCATATTTGCGTGAAATAAAGTATTCATGATGACCTGTCGAAGCAAAGTGCCTAACTCACACAGTGCTATGACCATTATCTAATGTACTGCAATGCGCGACGATCTAAACTGCGATTCACCTGAATTCCTTACTACCTACAAAATGTAACCTTGATGCCACCTTTCTAACCTTATGGTGGCAGTGACTTGTGATAAACTTGTGCCTCAAAATATCCCAAGAGAACACAGCTCCATATAGGAATCGATGCAGGTCTAAATTAACAACACGAAATTACAAATATTATGAACTATATTATTAAACGTGTGGCAGTCCTTAACGATTTACACCCATTTTTCTTACAATTAGCAAAACGTCTAATATTTTACAAATCTAATTAGCATACGGTGAAGTATCTAAGGCAGATAATATCTGCAATTCGGTTACTCAGTTTTTTGAGGACGCATAGCCAAAAGTGAATTTTGTTGTGAATTAGAGATTTCGTGAGATCATGTACACTCCAGAAAGTTTACGAAATTGGACAGTACTCCTATTGTTTAAAAGACCTGGCGTCTTTCGATACTCTTTAGATTCCATAGTTAAGGATCTCTGGGGTAACAAAGCTCTTGGAACGATAGGTGTGTACTTTCTAACTACAATTTGGAAAAGCTTTCCTCGCTAAAGGCCCATATGACCATACTGAAATTAGTGTCACTCTCTTGCTGTGTCGGAATTCGTTCTCAGTGTTTACTACGTATATTCGAACTCCGTAATTTAAGATATATGATAACGTCACAGTCTTAAATGGGAAGGTGATAGAGCCTTGCAATAAGCAAACTGGAAGTTGTTATTATACCTTAGGGGGTTGAAGTTCGTTCCAGTCTCGCATTATTTACCCAGGTATCGTAAATCCGTAAACAGCTTACATCACAGTTTTGTAAGCGGATGGCACTGGAAAGTTTAATTTAAAAAAATATGAAAAAAGGAACACTTGTGATTCGGAACTTGACTCTGATGAATGGTTCAGATTTCAAGCCGTGTCCTCGAGATATTTACTCAATTAGCAACAACAACAAAAAATGGTTCAAATGGCTCTGAGCACTATGAGACTTAACAGCTGTGGTCATCAGTCCCCTAGAACTGAGAACTACTTAAACCTAACTAACCTAAGTACATCACACACATCCATGCCCGAGGCAGGATTCGATCCTGCGATCGTAGCAGTCATTTAGCAACAGATCATCGATCGTCAACTTATATGGGTGTGCTGAGCTGAAGTTTGCGGCATCAGACGTAACTGCAATGTGTACACTTGAGACAGCAATGTGCTTGCTGTCAACTTGCAATGGTTGTACAGAGTACACTACTGGCCATTAAAATTGCTACAAAACAAAGATGACGTGCTACAGACGCGAAATTTAACCGACACGAAGAGGATGCTGTAATATGCAAATGATTAGCTTTTCCGAGCATTCATACAAGGTTGACTCCGGTGACGACACCTACAACGTGCTGACAAGAGGAATGTTCTCAACCGATTTCTCATACACAAACAGCAGTTGACCGGCGTTGCCTGGTGAAACGTTGATGTGATGCCTCGTGTAAGGAGAAGAAATGCTTACCATCACGTTTCCGACTTTGATAAAGATCCAATGACTGTTAGCAGAATAAGGAATCGGTGGGTTGAGGAGGGTAATACGGAACGCCGTGCTGGATCCAACGGCCTCGTGTCACTAGCAGTCGAGATGACAGGCATCTTATCCGCATGGCTGTAACGGAACCTGCAGCCATGTCTCAATCGCTGACTCAACAGATGGGGACGTTTGCAAGACAACAACCATCTGCACGAACAGTTCGACGACGTTTCCAGTAGCATGGACTATCACCTCGGAGACCATGGCTGCGGTTACCCTTGACGCTGCATCACAGACAGGAGCGCCTGCGATGGTGTACTCAACGACGAACCTGGGTGCACGAAAGGCAAAACGTCATTTTTTTCGGATGAATCCAGGTTCTGTTTACAGCATCATGATGGTCGCATCCGTGTTTGGCGACATCGCGGTGAACGCACATTTGCAGCGTGTATTCGTCATCGCCATACTGGCGTATCACACGGCGTGCTGATACGGGGTGCTATTGGTAACACGTCTCGGTCTCCTCTTGTTCGCATTGACGGCACTTTGAACAGTGGACGTTACATTTCAGATGTGTTACGACCCGTGGCTCTGCCCTTCATTCGATCTCTGCGAAACCCTACATCTCAGCAGGATAATGCACGACCGCATGTAGCAGGCAGGTCCTGTACGGGCCTTCCTGGATACAGAAAATGTTCGACTGCTGCCCTGGCCAGCACATTCTCCAGATCTCTCATCAACTGAAAACGTCTAGTCAATGGTGGCCAAGCAACTGTCTCGTCAAAATACGCCAGTCACTACTCTTGATGAACTGTGGTATCGTGTTGAAGCTGCGTGGGCAGCTGTTCTTGTACACGCCATCCAAGCTCTGTTTGACTCAATGCCCAGGCGTATCAAGGCCGTTATTACGGCCAGAGGTGGTTGTTCTGGGTACTGATTTCTCAGTATCTATGCACCGAAATTGCGTGAAAATGTAATCACATGCCAGTTCTAGCATAATATATTTGTCCAATGAATACCCGTTTATCATCTGTATTTCTTCTTGGTGTAGCAATTTTAATGACCAGTAGTGTAATATGTTTAACCGTAGAGAGACTCAAGCAGTAGCGAACTTACGTTAAAACGTGCTACTACATCCAAGTAAGTTGTTTAACTAAGCAAGAAATATATAAGGAAAGAGCTAGCAGTAGAAGAGATTAGTTTTACAGCATGGATCGTGAATTGCTCGTAGCTCTTAAGGTATGCGGTTTAGAGCCCATGTTTACTTGACATTTTTTGTTTCAAACGATCATTCCTGTTATGTCCCTGAATGCTGACCATCTCTTCTGAAACACCCAGGGAGTTGCAAGCCATGAGTTGCATATTACGGGCAAAGAGACAGGGCCCAGGCGGCAGGACTTACCACAATGTGATCAGTAGGGTCAAGATGCCGAATTCTCACCACGAAAAACGGCGTGATCACACGAAAGCAACCACCGTCATAACTGCGCGGTTCCTAACCAAAAAAATTTCCAGTCAAACAGGACGGTCTTATTTCAAATCCGCTCCCAGGGTTACGCCACCTCATAGCTTCGACATAAACTCAGATCTAATGGACAGAAACGTCTAAGGAACCTGGCCATATTGATCATTTTCAAAATTAAACAGGTGGATAATGTAAAAATTACTTCGCCCCTTCTGTTGTAAGTACACACATCCTTAATGATATTCTTTGTCTGGGGAAAATTAATCCAATCGCATAAATTGTTCGATTAAATTTGTTTGGTTTATTTTAAAGAGCACAGTCTTGATCGCATTTCAGTTGTTTACTTCTGTTTATAGATGACCAGATTCGGTCGTCCAGCAGATCATATTCAGATCCTACATTCTGTGAAGAGTAATAAAACATAACGCTTCAATTGCGATAGAAATGGACATTAAAATAATGCAGGAAAAATAAGTGCAATTGCTATTCCGTTGATGACCATAGGAACCGTTGACATGGAATAGGTCCATCTGCGCATGCGTGGAGAGAAATTGTAAATATGACTTGGTTGCTGGTAGTTAATTTTCGAAAGCCCAGCCGATTGTCATTGGTAGCCAATGGCAGTGAGACTTGATTACATTGTGGAAAGGACATGTATTCGATGTATAATTGTTAGGAGTTAGATTCTTTTTAAAACAAACAAGAATATTTTGATGTTTTAAAGAAGACCATACATTATAAAAAGCGACGAAATAGAAAAACAGTCACTACACAAATACAGGGTCTATTGAAACGATGGCTGCCCTCTGCAGGGCTTTCTGGTAAATGTAAACCTGGCAAAGACGATTGGCAGGACGCCAGCTTTGTAACCAAGGAGACGATATGCGTCGGACCAAGTCAAAGATGTTACGAAGTCCCACCTGCAAGAAAAACGCCAGCTGGTAATCATAGAAACAATGTAGAAACAATAAGTACCGTCATCTGACTACACATGTATATAACCATCTGCAGCTAGTGTAATACACTTGTGCAATGCTTATTTTACATAAATTAGCTGCTTAATACGTCGTTACGTTTGGCCAGATATCATACCATAATCAAATGGTTTTGTATAGTACCGTAAATTTGCCAATGACACGCAAGACTTTCCACACACGATTTTTTACTGTATGACGAACTGCTATCTCCACCTACTCGAAATTACTGTTTCTAAATGCTGCGAAAGTTCACAATTTTCCTCGCAGAATCCGTGCGTATTGATTATGAATTTACCAGCATGAGATACCCTTCTGAAACGTGTTAGAATTCTTTACTAGAAGACTGCATGTACCAATCTGCTCAATAATGTGTCACTAATTATCTGATCATTAAGAATTAATGCATATAGAGCTGTGCTTGCTACAAAATTCAGCTTAGACTTTATTTACATTCAAAGATCAACCATAATGTCTTGCGATTTTGTTTTGTTTTGAACAGTCTATTTTGAGAATGGGCACTGTTTGCTTAAATTTTCTTGGGCCTAAAATACAGCTATAAAGTTTAGTTTCCTCATAACATGAACTATGAAATCTTGCATGCGTGTCACACAGTACGTTGTAGTAGCTGTGCCCATAATCTTGTTGTAAACTGTCGTATGGATAAAAGTCTGATTTCGACATACTTTCACATTTATAAAGTTAGAGTTACCAAACTTACTATATTTTTTGTGTTTCCCTTGCATTTAGTCTGTAGTGTTCGCACTATGGATCATGTAGTTTTTAGTTGAACTGATGCTTTAAAGGCCCATGTCTGTTTTACGGATGTTGTTAATATTGTATGTTTGAACAGCATTCATAAGCTAAAATTTAAGAATAATTTGATTACACGGTCAACAATTTTTAATAATTTTTAGTGTTTTCAATCACTTACATTCATTGTTAAAACTGTTTTCATGTCCTCAAAGCAAGTCATCAACATGTTCATTGGTGTGCATGCACACATAAGCTTGTATTGAGGGTACAGGTTTTGTTGAGTTGTATCTGTTTTCTAACCCATGTTTTGCAACACATTTACGAGTTGATGTTACATAAACATTTATCATGTTGTCAGTCTACACACCATTCATTTTGTATATTATTGCTTGAAAAAGGAATGGAAATTCGTTGTGTGTTATATATAATGCTTCTGCGTCAGGACTATCGGATTGTATAAATTTCCCTTCAAGGTGGAGAAAGCTATTGCATGGAGGTGTGGTTGCATCATGATGTTGGACAACTAACCTGATGTCATCATTGTTGTTGAATGTGGTTAAAGTATAGGGTTCGTGCAAGAAATACTTGCACTGAGTAATCTGCTCGGTGTATTCCAGTCATGTGAAGACCTTCGTTTGGTTCCAAAAATTGTGATTTAAGGACGTTCCAGTTCACCTGAGTTAGCACACTCAAAACATGGTTCAAATGGCTCTGGGCACTATGCGACTTAACTTCTGAGGTTATTAGTTGCCTAGAACTTAGAACTAATTAAACCTAACCAATTAAGGACATCACACACATCCATGCCCGAGGCAGGATTCGAAACTGCGACCAGAGCGGTCGCTCGGCTCCGGACTGTAGCGCCTAGAACGACACCGTCACTCCGTCCCAGTTAGCACATTACGTTTCTTCTGTTGTGAAGTGTTTTTGGAATGTATGCCCATTCTGCTTCAAATATAACTGCATCACAATTTCTTCACTTGCGAAAGTCGACAAGAGGCCTGCCCTGGTCCACAATATTCAACTCAAGATCGTCTAATGTGTGAACAGTTACAGAAATGTAGATGGAAATACTTGAAGTCTATATATTTTTGTACCGTAGACTCACTGAAGGAAAAGAACTGTAAATTACATTAATGCAATAGTCCAAGTTATACTACATAAATAAAATAACGGACAGAAAATCATGTGACGTACGTAATCGACTTTTTAAAGTCAATGTTTATGACATCACACCTAACGCTTGAGTGAATTTTTGATGCGTAGTAAAGGTCACAGAACTCCAAACAAATGGAAGTAATAGATGTCATTCCGATTTTTGTAGGTGTGCCACGCAACAGTTTCACAGTTCCACGTTGATCGGTGAACCTACACTACGAACTCTACCCATGCACTTACTCATCCCGCCTTTCCCATTCGCTACCACGACTACTCATGTACCAACTAGGATGCCTGATTAGAATCCATGTCCTCTCTTACTCCTCTGTGACCCCTGTTGCCTACATCAAGTCCCCATGCAGACCTGTTACCTAGACACACTTACAAGCCACTGAAAAACAACATATTTTGTACCTTCTGAATGTAAAGAAACGCCGAGTTTAGGGGAAATCATGCACCAACTTCAATGCCATACTGCCCACTTACTCTACCAGATACTGGAACTCATTTCACCCTCTTACTGGCAACGCTTCTGCGCTTTCCTAACACATCATGGACCATTATGGCCCCCTCCCTCACAAGCTAACCAAAGCCATGATTTTCGCATC